>NW_027591462.1:5000-88085 GCF_964213995.1 Mustelus asterias | reverse complement strand
GGGTGAGGGGGGAGGGGGGTGAGGGTGGTGAGGGGGGAGGGGGGTGAGGGGGGAGGGGGGTGAGGGGGGTGAGGGGGAGGGGGGTGAGGGGGGTGAGGGGGGAGGGGGGTGAGGGGGGGTGAGGGGGAGGGTGAGGGGGGTGAGGGGGAGGGGGAGGGGGGGGTGAGGGGGGTGAGGATGAGGGTGAGGGGGGTGAGGGGGAGGGGGGTGAGGGGGGGAGGGGGGTGAGGGTGAGGGGGGTGAGGGGGGTGAGGGGGAGGGGGGTGAGGGGGGGAGGGGGGTGAGGGTGAGGGGGGTGAGGGGGAGGTGAGGGGGGTGGGGAGGGGGGGGGGGAGGGGGGTGAGGATGAGGGTGAGGGGGGTGAGGGGGAGGGGGGTGAGGGGGGGGAGGGGGGTGAGGGTGAGGGGGGTGAGGGGGAGGGGGGTGCGGGTGAGGGGGGTGAGGGGGGGTGAGGGGGAGGGGGGTGAGGGGGGGAGGGGGGTGAGGGGGAGGGGGGTGAGGGGGGTGAGGGGGAGGGGGGAGGGGGGTGAGGGGGGGGAGGGGGGTGAGGGGGGGGAGGGGGGTGAGGGGGAGGGGGGAGGGGGGGAGTCCCCGCCCCCCCGCCCACTGGGAGCTGATTGGGAGTGAGAAAGGGGCGGGAGTCACTGATTGGTCAGGATGTAACCAATGGGAGCGCGGGTGCCGCCTCCTGGGTCAGCAGCATCGCGCCGGGCCGAGTGGACAGCAGCGGCCCAGCGGAGCGGGAGCGGAGCGGGCCCGAGCCGGGAGCCGGGAGTCGGGAGTCGGGAGGAGCCGAGCGGGCCCAGCCCAGCCCAGGCGGAGCGGAGCGGGCGGAGGCCGCGGGCCTGGGCCGCTGGGCGATGCGGTGTCACTATGAGGAGCTGGGGGTCGCCAGAGGCGTCACTGAGGAGGAGCTGAAGCGCGCTTACCGCAAACTGGCACGGAGATGGCACCCGGGTGAGAGGGGGGAGGGGTCGCGGCCCCTGGGGAGGGGAGGGGAGGGGGGTTCGTGGCCCCTGGGGGGGGAGGGGGGTTCGTGGCCCCTGGGGAGGGGGTGGGGGAGTGGGGGGGTTGCGGCCCCTGGGGGAGTGGGGGTCCGTGGCCCCTGGGGAGGGGGAGGGGGAGGGGAAGTGGGGGGGGTCGCGGCCCCTGGGGGAGTGGGGGGGGTCGCGGCCGCTGGGGGAGTGGGGGGGGTCGCGGCCCCTGGGGGAGTGGGGGGGGGTCGCGGCCCCTGTGGGAGTGGGGGGGGTCGCAGCCCCTGATGGGGGAGGGGGGGTCGCAGCCCCTGATGGGGGAGGGGGGGGTCGCGGCCCCTGATGGGGGAGGGGGGGGTCGCGGCCCCTGATGGGGGAGGGGGGGGTCGCGGCCCCTGATGGGGGAGGGGGGGGGTCGCGGCCCCTGATGGGGGAGGGGGGGTCGCGGCCCCTGATGGGGGAGGGGGGGGTTGCGGCCCCTGATGGGGGAGGGGGGGGTCGCGGCCCCTGATGGGGGAGGGGGGGGTCGCGGCCCCTGATGGGGGAGGGGGGGGTCGCGGCCCCTGATGGGGGGAGGGGGGGTCGCGGCCCCTGATGGGGGAGGGGGGGGGTCGCGGCCCCTGATGGGGGGAGGGAGGGGTCGCGGCCCCTGAGGGGGGAGGGGGGGTCGCGGCCCCTGATGGGGGGAGGGGGGGGTCGCGGCCCCTGATGGGGGAGGGGGGGGGTCGCGGCCCCTGATGGGGGGAGGGAGGGGTTGCGGCCCCTGAGGGGGGAGGGGGGGTCGCGGCCCCTGAGGGGGGAGGGGGGTCGCGGCCCCTGGGGGGGAGCGGGGAGGGGTGTCGTGGCCCCTGGGGGGGGAGGGGCGAGGGGGGTCGCGGCCCCTGGGGAGGGGGGGCTGCGTCCCCCGCTGCTGTCTGAAGCCCCCTCTCCCCTGTGGGCCTGTGCAGAATCAGACAGTTTCTCTCCGAGCCCCTCCCTCATCAACACCCCCAGCAACTCTCAACAGAACAGACCGTTCATACAGACAACCTTAGTACCACCCACAGCCTTGCTGGGATGAAATGGGTCGGTACATTATCCAGCTCTCGTTGAACCTTCACCCTCACAAAGGCCTCCTCCTGCAGATCTTTCCATGTCCCCCTCTGAGGCACCATCACACACAGCAGATAAACCTCCAAATTTAACCCATGGAGAGCGACTGGCCCGGATGAGCACTCTGATCCTGCATGGATCAGCTGGTGGGGGTATTGCATAGACACCTTCATCTCTCTTTACAACAAAGTATTCTCAGAGACCCCATGATCTACAGGCATTTAGAGACGCAAGGACTGATTAGGGACAGTCAGCATGGCTTTGTGAGTAGAAAATCATGTCTCTCAAATTTGATTGAGTTTTTTGAAGGGGTAACCAAGAAGGTAGATGAGGGCAGTGCAGTTGATGTTGTCTACATGGACTTTAGCAAGGCCTTTGACAAGGTACCGCATGGTAGGTTGTTGCATAAGGTTAAATCTCAGGGGATCCAGGGTGAGGTATCTAAATGGATACAAAATTGGCTTCTTGACAGAAAGAAGTTTTAACAACACCAGGTTAAACATAGAAACATAGAAAACTACAGCACAAAACAGGCCCTTCGGCCCCACAAGTTGTGCCGAACATATCCCTACCTTTTAGGCCTACCTATATCCCTCCATCCTATTAAGTCCCATGTACTCATCCAGGAGTCTCTTAAAAGACCCGATTGAGTTTACCTCCACCACCACTGATGGCAGCCGATTCCACTCGCCCACCACCCTCTGTGTGAAAAACATCCCCCTAACATTTCCCCTGTACCTACCCCCCAGCACCTTAAACCTGTGTCCTCTCGTAGCAGCCATTTCCACCCTGGGAAAAAGCCTCTGAGAGTCCACCCAATCTATGCCTCTCAACATCTTATATACCTCTATTAGGTCTCCTCTCATCCTACGTCTCTCCAAGGAGAAAAGACCGAGCTCCCTCAGCCTATCCTCATAAGGCATGCCACTCAATCCAGGCAACATCCTTGTAAATCTTGTTCACAAACAGGGCATATAAAGACACAGACTCAGTAAATTGAGTTTGTGTCTTTATATGCCCTGTTTGTGAACAGAATTCCCACTCACCTGAAGAAGGGGCTTGGAGCTCCGAAAGCTTGTGTGGCTTTTGCTACCAAATAAACCTGTTGGACTTTAACCTGGTGTTGTTAAACTTCTTACTGTGTTTACCCCAGTCCAACGCCGGCATCTCCACTTCTTGACAGAAGCCAGAGGGTGGTTGTAGAGGGTTGTTTTTCAAACTGGAGGCCTGTGATCAGCGGTGTGCCTCAGGGATCAGTGCTGGGCCCACTGTTATTTGTCATTTATATTAATGATTTGGGTGAGAATATAGGAGGCATGGTTAGTAAGTTTGCAGATGACACCAAGATTGGTGGCATAGTGGACCATTAAATGGTAGGGCATTGGGGAGAGTTACAGAACAAAGAGATCTCTGGGTACATGTTCATAGCTCCTTGAAAGTGGAGTCACAGGTGGACAGAGTGGTGAAGAAGGCATTCGGCATGCTTGGTTTCATCGGTCAGAACATTGAATACAGGAGTTGGGACGTCTTGTTGAAGTTGTACAAGACATTGGTAAGGCCACCCTTGGAATACTGTGTACAATTCTGGTCACCCTATTATAGAAAGGATATTATTAAACTAGAAAGAGTGCAGAAAAGATTTACTCGGATGCTACCGGGACTTGATGGTTTGAGTTATAAGGAGAGGCTGAATAGACTGGGACTTTTTTCTCTGGGGTGTAGGCGGCTGAGGGGTGATCTTATAGAGGTCTATAAAATAATGAGGGGCACAGATCAGCTGGATAGTCAATATCTTTTCCCAAAGGTAGGGGAGTCTAAAACTAGAGGGCATAGGTTTAAGGTGAGAGATATAAAGGGTCCAGAGGGGCGATCTTTTCACACAGAGGGTGGTGAGTGTCTGGAACAAGCTGCCAGAGGTAGTAGTAGAGGCGGGTACAATTTTGTCTTTTAAAAATTATTTAGACAGTTACATGAGTAAGATGGCTATCGAGGGATATGGGCCAAATGCGGGCAATTGGGACTAGCTTAGTTGTTAAAATAAAAGGGTGGCATGGACAAGTTGGGCTGAAGGGCTGTAAACCTCTATGACTGTGACTATAACTCTGTAACAATCTGAGGTCCCTATCTGCTTCAAGAAGACGACCATCATCCTGCTACCAAAGAAAAGCCAAGCAGCGTGCCTTCATGACTATCGGCCGGTGGCTCTGATATCCATCATTATGAAGTGCTTCGAAAGGTTAGTCATGGCACGAATCAATTCCAGCCTCCCGGACTACCTGGATCCACTACAGTTCACCTACCGCCGCAACAGGTCCACAGCAGACACCATCTCCCTGGCCCTGCACTCAACCCTGGAACACTTAGATAACAAGGACACCTATGTCAGACTCCTATTTATTGACAACAGCTCAGCCTTCAACACCATTATTCCAAACACTCATCTTCAGACTTCATGGCCTGGGCCTCCCTTTACGACTGGATCCTGAACTTTTTAACCCAAAGACCACAATCAGTAAGGATAGGCAACAACACCTCCTCCACGATCATCCTCAACACCGGTGCCCCACAAGGCTGTGCTCTCAGCCCCCTATTATACTCCTTTACACAGAGGGCGGCATGGTAGCACAGTGGTTAGCACTGCTGCTTCACAGCTCCAGGGACCTGGGTTCGATTCCCGGCTCGGGTCACTGTCTGTGTGGAGTTTGCACATTCTCCTCGTGTCTGCGTGGGTTTCCTCCAGGTGCTCCGGTTTCCTCCCACAATCCAAAGATGTGCGGGTTAGGTTGATTGGCCATGCTAAAATTGCCCCTTAGTGTCCTGAGATGTGTCGGATTAGCGGGTAAAATATGTAGGGATATGGGGGTAGAGCCTGGGTGGGATTGTGGTCGGTGCAGACTCGATGGGCCGAATGGCCTCTTCCTGCACTGTAGGGTTTCTATGGTTTCTATGATATGACTGTGTGGCCAAATTCCCCTCCAATTCGATTTTCAAGTTTGCTGATGACACCACCGTAGTGGGTCGGATCTCAAACAATGACGAGACAGAGTACAGGAATGAGATAGAGAATCTGGTGAACTGGTGTGGCAACAATAATCTCTCCCTCAATGTCAACAAAACGAAGGAGATTGTCATCGACTTCAGGAAGCGTAAAGGAGAACATGCTCCTGTCTACATCAATGAAGTAGAAATGGTCGAGAGCTTCAAGTTTCTAGGTGACCAGATCACCAACAACCTGTCCTGTTCCCTCCATGCCGATGTTATTGTTAAGAAAGCCCACCAAAGCCTCTACTTTCTCAGGAGGCTAAAGAAATTTGGCATGTCCGCTACAACTCTCATCAGCTTTTACAGATGCACCAAAGAAAGCATTCTTTCTGGTTGTATCACAGCTTGGTATGGCTCCTGCTCTGTCCAAGACGGCAAGAAACTACAAAGGATTGTGAACATAGACCAGTCCATCACTCAAACCAAGCTCCAATCCATTGAAACTGTCTACACTTCCTGCTGCCTGGGAACAGCAGCCAGCATATTTCATTTGGGGAGGCGATGGCCCAGTGCTATTATCGCTAGAGGACTAATCCAGGAACTCAGCTAATGTCCTCGGGACCCGGATTCGAATCCCGCCATGGCAGATGGTGGAATTTGAATTCAGTTAAAAAAAATCTGGAATTAAGAATCAACCGATGGCCATGAAATTATTGTCGATTGTGGGAAAAACCCGTCTGGTTCACTAATGTCCTTTAGGGAAGGAAATCTGCCGTCCTTACCTGGTCTGGCCTACACGTGACTCCAGACCCATCGCAATGTGGTTGGTTGGCTCTCAACTGCCCTCCAAGGGCAACTAGGGATGGCCAACCAGCGACGCCCATGTCCCACAAATGAATTTTTAAAAAAATCAAGGACCCCATGCACCACGGACATTCTCTCTTCCGCCTTCTGTCGGGAAAACACGCACCAACCGACTCTAGAGCAGCAGCTTCCCTGCTGCCATCAGACTTTTGAATGGACCTAACACACATTTGGGTTCTCAACACCCTATATTGGTAACTGTAACATTATATTCTGCACCCTCGCCTTTCCTTCTCCCCTATGTTCTCTATGAGCGGTATGCTTTGTACAGGCGCAGGAAACAATACTTTTCACTGTATGCCAATACATAGTCATAGAGGTTTACAGCATAGAAACAGGCCCTTCAGCCCAACTTGTCCATGCCGCCCTTTTTTTTTAAAACCCCTAAGCTAATCCCAATTGCCCGCATTTGGCCCATATCCCTCTATACCCATGTAACTGTCTAAATGCTTTTTAAAAGATAAAATTGTACCCGCCTCTACTCCTACCTCTGGCAGCTTGTTCCAGACACTCACCACCCTCTGTGTGAAAAAATTGCCCCTCTGGACACTTTTGTATCTCTCCCCTCGCACCTTAAACCTATGCCCTCTAGTTTTAGACTCCCCTACCTTTGGGAAAAGATATTGACTATCTAGCTGATCTGTGCCCCTCATTATTTTATAGACCTCTATAAGGTCACCCCTCAGCCTCCTACGCTCCAGAGAAAAAAGTCCCAGTCTATCCCGCCTCTCCTTATAACTCAAACCATCAAGTTCCAGTAGCATCCTAGTAAATCTTTTCTGCACTCTTTCTAGTTTAATAATATCCTTTCTATAATAGGGTGACTAGAATTACACACAGTATTCCAAGTGTGGCCTGACCAATGTCTTGTACAACTTCAACAAGCCATTCCTGTCACAAGACATACATGTGACAATTTAATTCAATTCTACCAGAGGTAGGGGTGCCAGTAAGATTGCCAAGTTTGGAATTAAATTTCCATCATAATTTACGAGGCCAAGAAACGATTTTAATTCCGTTGTATTGCTTAGTGTTGGAGCTTTCCTGTGGCTCTTACCAGTTCCTCGACTGGGTGGAGGCCGTCTTTGTCAACCCCATATCCGAGGTTCGTTACCTCAGCTGTTTGGAAAATGCATTTCTCTGTTTTTAGTCTGACCCCGACTTCTGAAAACTGTTGCAAGTCTTCCTCTAAATTTTCATGGTGTTCCTTGACTGGCTCCTGTGTTTTGAACATTGTCTCAGTAAACTGCTACTCTGGGTATTCGCTGCTATATTCCTTCCATTACTCTCTGGAAAACGGCACATGCTGCAGATACCTGAAAGGGTAGGCGGGTGAATTCGTACAAACCCTTGTGCCTGTTTACCGTCAGGTACTTTCTTGATGACTCTTCTCGTTCTAACGGGAGGTGCGCGTGACTCACATCCAGCTGTGTGACTATCTGGCCTCCGGATAGCTTTGCATCGAGGTTGTCTATTTGTGGCACTGGATATTTCTCCAAGCGAGACGCTCTGTTCATCGTCATTTTATAATCACGGAGGCAGATTGTGTTGTCGGGCTTTAACACCGGGACTACCGGTGTGGCCCACTCAGAAAATTACACGGGTCGAATTATCCCCAGCTCTTCTAATCGCTTCAGTTTGGTCTCCATGTTCACTCATAGCGCGTATGGAACTGGTCTAGCCTTAAAAAATCCCGGTTGAGCATCTGTGTCTATGGAAATGTTTGCCTTGACCCCTTTTATTTTTCCAAGGCCTGTCTGGAAAACCTCTGGGTGCTTTCCTATTCCCTCAGATAAGTTTTCTGCCCATTTTGAAAATTTGCTGCCAATCCAGTTGCTTCCCAAAAGGCTGGGCCCTGGTCCTTGTACCAATATCAACAGGAGCCGGACTGTTTGCTGCCCGTGTGTGACTGGGGTTACAGTGGTTCCGATTACTTGTAATGGCTCTCCTGTATAAATTGCCAATCTTGCCTTAGTGTCCCTCAACTGGAGTGAAGAGAAACCCAATCATAATCTTTGAAATTCTCACTCCCCGCAATGTTACTGCAGCTCCCGTGTCCACCTCCCTGGTCATTGGGTGTCCAATTCACCCGGAGCTGTATCGGGGCCCCCTTCGATGTGGTGACAATTTAATTGTGCTTGATCCTTCTCTTCAGCCTGATTATCTGATAGGTTCTGTTTTGGGGTGGTGTCGCCCTTTGATAGGGTCGCTGTGCGCTCTGTGTGTTTCGGTCACCTTGCTTGGGGTGGGCTCCCTGGCTGCCTACACAGCGCTATTGTGCTGCCGCACCCTGAACTGCATCATTCCCTCACATCCGGTCCCGGGAATTCCGGGTTTCCTTGCTTGCTTGTTTTCCCTCACCCAAGGCTGGGGATCACGAGTATGTTCAACTGGCATCCCGAGTCTGCAGCAGGTTCGCCCGAACCTAAGGACATTACTACCGAGAGATAAAGACAAAATACTGCGGATGCTGGAATCTGAAACAAAAACAGAAAATGCTGGAAAATCTCAGCAGGTCTGACAGCGTCTGTGGAGAGAGAAAGAGAGCTAACATTTTGAACTGAAACACCGGCTCTATTTTCTCTCCACAGATGCTGTCAGAGCTGCTGAGATTTTCCAGCAGTTTCTGTTTTTGTTATCTCTCGCTCCTTGCAGTTCCCGGACACCCTCCCTCCTCATTTCTCCCGAGCTAAAGCCCGCATGATGGCTTTTTAAATCGAGGTTTGGTTCTGTCAAAAACCTTTTTTGTGTTGCTTGATCATTTATGCCGCATACTAATCGGTCTCTCAGCACTTCCCGCAATGCTGGGCCATACTCGCAATGACCCACCAGATTTGTTAGTCAGGAATTCCCTCACTGGTTCCCCTGTAAATCCAGTCGCTGTATTGAATCTGAACCATTGCAAGATCACAGAAGGTTTAGGATCGTAATGATTTCCCACCATTTCCACTAACTTGTCTTGGACCCGTGTTGCCGAATACGGCAGACATTTTATAATGCTGAATGTTGCAGCCCCACACACACTCATCCGGGGGACGTTTTGCTGATTATCTGCTATTTTGTTGCCTGAAGGAAGGGCCTCATTCTCTCAGCATATTGTGGCCAGTCCTCAATACTCGGGTCGTATAGATCCAATTTCCCAAAAAATGGCATTACAAAAACTGAATGATACAGGCTCACCAGGATCTGATCAGTAAGGTTACCAAAACTTTCCTTTTACCTCGTCGCTAGTATAATAACTCCAGGAGTCGGCTGTAAGGGAACAGTGCTTGAGGAGAGGAACAGTGAAACTGTTGGAGAAGATTCTTAGGAATAGGATCTATACACATTTGGAACTGAATGGTCTTGTTAGCAACAGACTGCATGGTTTTGTACGAGGGAGGTCATGTCTCACTAATTTAATTGAGTTTTTTGAAGAGGTGACAAAAATGATTGACGAGGGAAGGGCCTTGGATGTTGTCTACATGGACTTTAGTAAAGCATTCGACAAGGTCCCTCCTGGCAGGCTGGCGCAAAAGATTAAATCTTGCGGGATCAGGGGTGAACTAGCTCGACGGATTCAGAACTGGCTTGGCCATAGAAGTGGAGATGCCGGCGTTGGACTGGGGTAAACACAGTAAGAAGTTTAACAACACCAGGTTAAAGTCCAACAGATTTATTTGGTAGCAAAAGCCACACAAGCTTTCGCCACAGCGAAAAACCGCACCGACCTCCTCAGAAGACAAACACGGGACACAGTGGACAGAGTACCCTTCGTTGTCCAGTACTTCCCCGGAGCGGAGAAGCTACGGCATCTCCTCCGGAGCCTTCAACATGTCATTGATGAAGACGAACATCTCGCCAAGGCCATCCCCACACCCCCACTTCTTGCCTTCAAACAACCGCACAACCTCAAACAGATCATTGTCCGCAGCAAACTACCCAGCCTTCAGGAGAACAGTGACCATGACACCACACAACCCTGCCACAGCAACCTCTGCAAGACGTGCCGGATCATCGACACGGATGCCATCATCTCACGTGAGAACACCATCCACCAGGTACACGGTACATACTCTTGCAATTCGGCCAACGTTGTCTACCTGATACGCTGCAAGAAAGGATGTACCGAGGCATGGTACATTGGGGAAACTATGCAGACGCTGCGACAACGGATGAATGAACACCGCTCGACAATCACCAGGCAAGACTGTTCTCTTCCTGTTGGGGAGCACTTCAGCGGTCACGGGCATTCGGCCTCTGATATTCGGGTAAGCGTTCTCCAAAGCGGCCTTCGCGACACACGACAGCGCAGAGTTGCTGAGCAGAAACTGATAGCCAAGTTCCGCACACACAAGGACGGCCTCAACCGGGATATTGGGTTTATGTCACACTATTTGTAACTCCCACAGTTGCGTGGACCTGCAGAGTTTCACTGGCTGTCTTGTCTGGAGACAATACACATCTTTTTAGCCTGTCTTGATGCTCTCTCCACTCACATTGTTTTGTTTCTTAAAGACTTGATTAGTTGTAAGTATTCGCATTCCAACCATTATTCATGTAAATTGAGTCTGTGTCTTTATAAGCTCTGTTTGTGAACAGAATTCCCACTCACCTGAAGAAGGGGCTTAGAGCTCCGAAAGCTTGTGTGGCTTTTGCTACCAAATAAACCTGTTGGACTTTAACCTGGTGTTGTTAAACTTCTTACTGTGTTGGCCATAGAAGACAGAGGGTAGCAGCGAAAGGGCGTTTTTCTGATTTGGAGGTCAGTAACTAGGGGTGTTCCGCAGGGATCAGTGCTGGGACCTCTGCTGTTTGTAATATATGTTTAAATTACTTGGAAGAAAACATAGCAAGTTTGTGGATGATACTGAAATTGGTAGAGTTGCGGATAGTGATGAACATTGTCAGAGAATACAGCAGGATATTGATAGGCTGGAAAATTGGGCGGAGGAATGACAGATGGAATTTAATCCGGACAAATGTGAGGCGATACATTTTGGTAAAACCAATTCAGGTGGGAGCTATAAAATAAATGGCAGAACAATCAGGAGCGCAGACACACAGAGAGATCTGGGAGGACAGGTTCTTGAAAGTGGCAGCTCAGGTGGAAAAGGTGTTGAAGAAAACATATGGCACGCTAGCCTTCATTGGACGGGGCAGCGAGTAGAAAAGTTGGCAAATTATGTGACAGTTTTGTCCTTTGTCCTTTTCCAAAGTCAGCCTAAACCTCGTGATACAATGATCACTATTTCCTAAATGTTCCCCACTCGCACTCGATCCACTCAGCCCACCTCATTTCTGAGGAGCTGATGTAGCAGGAGGGAGTCTCTGGATTACTAGTTGTGACAAAACCTCGACGACACTGCCCCTGGGAGTTACTGCTCCCCGCACTGTGCTGGGCTCCAGGAAGGGTGGGGGGGTTACTGCTCCCCGCACTGTGCTGGGCTCCAGGAAGGGTGGGGGGGTTACTGCTCCCCGCACTGTGCTGGGGGTCAGTGGGGGTTACTGCTCCCCGCACTGTGCTGGGGGTCGGTGGGGGTTACTGCTCCCCGCACTGTGCTGGGGGTCGGTGGGGGTTACTGCTCCCCACACTGTGCTGGGGGTCGGTGGGGGTTACTGCTCCCCGCACTGTGCTGGGGGTCGGTGGGGGTTACTGCTCCCCACACTGTGCTGGGGGTCGGTGGGGGTTACTGCTCCCCACACTGTGCTGGGGGTCGGTGGGGGTTACTGCTCCCCGCACTGTGCTGGGGGTCAGTGGGGGTTACTGCTCCCCGCACTGTGCTGGGGGTCAGTGGGGGTTACTGCTCCCCGCACTGTGCTGGGGGTCAGTGGGGGTTACTGCTCCCCGCACTGTGCTGGGGGTCAGTGGGGTCTCCTCTACCAGTGTAGAGGAGATACCCGATCCTCTACACTGGTAGAGGATCCCACCCTTCCATCCTCCTCTAACCTAATTATAAGTGTGGGGAAGTTTTTTGTTTTCTTTCTTTCTTGCTGGTAATGGCTTCAGGGATGGCAGTTCAGGCAGTATGCTGCATCTCCTGTGGGATGTATGTGGTGAGGAAATCCAGTAGTGTTTCAGGAGATTTTAGTTGTAAGAAGTGCATTAGATTGCAGCTTCTGGAGGAGCGTGTAAAGGAGCTGGAGGGGGAGGTAGAGGAACTCCGCATAATTCGGGAGGCGGAGGTGGAAGTTGATAAGAGTTATAGAGAAATAGTAACTCCTAGAAATGAGGCTTGGGTCAATGCCAGGAGGAGGGGTAAGAAGCAATCGGGAAGACAATCCCCTGGGGCGGTTCCCCTCCATAATAGGTTTTCGGTGCTGGAGGCTACAGTTGAGGAGGAATCAACTGAGCATAGAGAGCAGATCTCTGGGGGTGAGCCGAGTGAGAAAGCTCAGGTGGTTAGGGGCTGTAAAAGACTGGGCCTTGTGATTGGAGACTCCACAATTAAGGGGACAG
Organism: Mustelus asterias; assembly: GCF_964213995.1. Lineage (NCBI taxonomy): Eukaryota > Metazoa > Chordata > Chondrichthyes > Carcharhiniformes > Triakidae > Mustelus > Mustelus asterias. Next base: position 75,734 of record NW_027591462.1, on the reverse strand, counting down.
ATAGGAGGGTCGGAACTAAAGGTAGGGACTCAGGGTTGGTGTGTTGCCTACCAGGGGCTGGGGTCCGGGATGTGTCTGACAGGGTATTCAGGACTCTTAGGGGGGAGGGAGATAAACCACAAGTTATTGTACATGTGGGGACACACGACATAGGGAGGATAGGGGAAGGGGATATTAGGCAGGGATTTATGGAGTTGGGGTGGAAACTAAAGGCCAAGACTGACAGAGTGGTTATCTCTGGACTCTTGTCTGTACCACGGGATAGTTTAGAGAGGAATAGGGAGAGGGAAGGTTTGAATTCATGGCTGAGGGGATGGTGCAGGAGGGAGGGGTTCAGGTACTTAAGCAATTGGGGCTCGTACTGGGGAAGGTGTGACCTCTATGAGAAGGATGGTCTACACCTTAATCAGAAGGGGACCAATATCCTGGGGGGTAAATTTGCTAAGGCCATGCAGGGAGGTTTAAACTGATTCGGGGGGGGGGAGGGATCCTGAGTAGTGGGGCTGAAAGTGAGGGATGCATGGATGGGGACTGCAATGCACGGCATTGCAGAGGTGGGGTGGAGCAGGGTTTGAAATGTGTATACTTCAATGCCAGGAGTATTCGCAATAAAGTGGGTGAACTTGCAGCGTGGATCAGTACCTGGGACTTCGATGTTGTGGCTATTTCAGAGACATGGATAGAGCAGGGGCAGGAATGGATGCTGCAGGTCCCGGGGTTCAAATGTTTTAGTCGAAGTAGGGAAGGAGGTAGAAGAGGGGGAGGGGTAGCATTATTGGTCAGAGATTGTATCACAGTGTCAGAGAGGAGGTTTGATGAGGACTTATCTGTTGAGGTAGTATGGGCGGAGATTAGAAATAGGAGAGGAGAGGTCACCCTGTTGGGAGTCTTTTATAGACCTCCTAAAAGTTCTAGAGAGGTTGAGGAAAGGATTGCGGAGTCAATCCTGCTTAGGAGTGAAAGTAATAGGGCAATTGTTATGGGGGATTTTAACTTGACTAATATTGACTGGAATTGTTATAGCTCTAGCTCGTTAGAGGGGTCAGTTTTTGTTCAAAGCGTGCAGGAAGGTTTTTTGACTCAGTATGTAGACAGGCCAACTAGAGGTGAGGCTATATTGGATCTGGTGCTGGGAAATGAGCCAGACCAGGTGCTTGACTTGGAAGTTGGTGTGCATTTTGGTGATAGTGACCACAATTCGGTTACGTTCACCTTAGTGATGGAAAGGGATAGGCATGAACCTCGGGCCAGTGGTTTTAGCTGGGGGAAGGGTAATTATGAGGCTATTAGGAGAGAATTAGGAAACATAGGTTGGACTAGGAGATTACAGGGACTGGGAACGTCCGACATGTGGAGTTTTTTCAAGGAGCAGCTACTGCGAGTCTGTGATAGGTATGTCCCTGTCAGGCAAGGAGGAATTGGTAGGGCTAGGGAACCGTGGTGCACCAAAAAAGTTTCTTTGTTGGTTAAAAAGAAAAAGGAGGCTTATGTTCGGATGAGACGTGAGCACTCGGGTAGTGCACTAGAAAGCTTTAGATTGGCTAAGAGGGAGTTGAAGAGCGAGCTTAGAAGGGCTAAAAGGGGACATGAGAAGACTTTGGCGGATAGGGTTAAAGAGAATCCTAAGGCGTTCTATAGGTATGTCAAGAACAGAAGGTTGGTTAGGGCAAGTTTAGGGCCAGTTATAGATGGCAGAGGGAAGTTATGTGTGGAACCGGAGGAGATTGGTGAAGCATTGAACCAATATTTCTCTTCGGTGTTCACGCAAGGGGACATGAATATAGCTGAGGAGGACACTGGGTTGCAAGGGAGTAGAATAGACAGTATTACAGTTGATAAGGAGGATGTGCAGGATATTCTGGAGGGTCTGAAAATAGATAAATCCCCTGGTCCGGATGGGATTTATCCAAGGATTCTCTGGGAGGCAAGAGAAGTGATTGCAGAGCCTCTGGCTCTGATCTTCAGGTCGTCGTTGGCCTCTGGTATAGTACCAGAAGATTGGAGGTTAGCGAATGTTGTCCCATTGTTTAAGAAGGGGAACAGAGACTTCCCCGGGAATTATAGACCGGTGAGTCTCACTTCTGTTGTCGGCAAGATGTTGGAAAAAATTATAAGGGATAGGATTTATAGTTATTTGGAGAGTAATGAATTGATAGGTGATAGTCAGCATGGTTTTGTGGCAGGTAGGTCGTGCCTTACTAACCTTATTGAGTTTTTTGAGAAAGTGACCAAGGAGGTGGATGGGGGCAAGGCAGTGGACGTGGTATATATGGATTTTAGTAAGGCGTTTGATAAGGTTCACCATGGTAGGCTTCTGCAGAAAATGCAGATGTATGGGATTGGGGGTGATCTAGGAAATTGGATCAGGAATTGGCTAGCGGATAGGAAACAGAGGGTGGTGGTTGATAGTAAATATTCATCATGGAGTGCGGTTACAAGTGGTGTACCTCAGGGATCTGTTTTGGGGCCACTGCTGTTTGTAATATTTATTAATGATCTGGATGAGGGTATAGTTGGGTGGATTAGCAAATTTGCTGATGACACCAAAGTCGGTGGTGTGGTAGACAGTGAGGAAGGGTGTCGTAGTTTGCAGGAAGACTTAGACAGGTTGCAAAGTTGGGCCGAGAGGTGGCGGATGGAGTTTAATGCGGAGAAGTGTGAGGTAATTCACTTTGGTAGGAATAACAGATGTGTTGAGTATAGGGCTAACGGGAGGACTTTGAATAGTGTGGAGGAGCAGAGGGATCTAGGTGTATGTGTGCATAGATCCCTGAAAGTTGGGAATCAAGTAGATAAGGTTGTTAAGAAGGCATATGGTGTCTTGGCGTTTATTGGTAGGGGGATTGAATTTAGGAGTCGTAGCGTTATGTTGCAACTGTACACAACTCTGGTGCGGCCGCACTTGGAGTACTGTGTGCAGTTCTGGTCCCCACATTACAGGGGATGATTAGAGGTTTAGATAGGGTGGATAGTGATAGCCTTTTTCCTCTGATGGAGAAATCCAGCACGAGGGGGCATGGCTTTAAATTGAGGGGGGGTAGTTATAGAACCGATGTCAGGGGTAGGTTCTTTACCCAGAGGGTGGTGAGGGATTGGAATGCCCTGCCAGCATCAGTAGTAAATGCGCCTAGTTTGGGGGCGTTTAAGAGATCCGTAGATAGGTTCATGGACGAAAAGAAATTGGTTTAGGTTGGAGGGTCACAGTTTTTTTTTTAACTGGTCGGTGCAACATCGTGGGCCGAAGGGCCTGTTCTGCGCTGTAATGTTCTATGTTCTATGTTCTATGTTACTGCTCCCCGCACTGTGCTGGGGGTCATGGGGTCGGTGGGGGTTACTGCTCCCCGCACTGTGCTGGGGGTCAGTGGGGGTTACTGCTCCCCGCACTGTGCTGGGGGTCAGTGGGGGTTACTGCTCCCCGCACTGTGCTGGGGGTCAGTGGGGGTTACTGCTCCCCACACTGTGCTGGGATTCTGAATGAAGAGGGATGATGAATATCTGTGATAATCTGAAACATCAACTCTTCCCAGATAAGAATTTGGAAAATCCAGAGGAGGCAGCTGAAAGATTTAAACTGATCCAGGCAGCTTACGATGTACTGAGTGACCCTCAGGAGAAAGCATGGTGAGGCATGAAGGATCGCAACACAATGTCTCGCGGCGGGAGCGTGTCGGTGTCGCGGCGGGATTCGCCGCGGGAGCGGGTCGGCGCTGCGGGAATCGCCGCGGGAGCGGGTCGGCGCTGCGGGATTCGCCGCGGGAGCGGGTCAGCGCTGCGGGAATTGCCGCGGGAGCGGGTCGGCGCTGCGGGATTCGCCGCGGGGGTGCTTGCCGCTTTTCCACCTTTGCTGCCACGGGTGACGACGCGGGGGCGCATCGGTGCTGTGGGCGTTGCTGCAGGCGAGGGCCCTGCGGGGTAGGTGTTGCGGGCGATGCTGCGGAGGTGCTCATTGGCGCCACGGAGGCATGCGTTGGCATTGTGGGCGCCGCCGTGGGGGCGTGTCGGCATGGCGGGCATCACCATGGGTCACACACCGACACTGCAGGCAGGGGTGCACATTGGCGCAGAGGCACGTGTTGGCGCTGCGGGCGTTGCCGGGTGGGTGGGCATCGCAGCTGCGGGCATCGCCGCGGGCGCGCGTGTCGGTGCTGCGGGTATCACCGCGGGTGCGTCAGTGCAGCGGCTGTCGCTGTGGGCGCATCACCGCTGCGGGTTTCGCCGCGAGGGCGCCTGTCCGTGCTGCAGGTGTCGCCGCTGGGGCCGCCACGGTGCTGTGGGCGATGCCGCGGAGATGTGCGTTGGCGCCGCGGGCGACGCTGTGGGGGCGTGTGTCGGTGCTGCTGGAATCACCGTGGGAGCCTGTCGGAGCTGCGGCTGTTGCTGCGGGCGCATCGACGCTGCGGGTTTCGCCGTGGGGGCACTTGTCGCTGTTGCGGGTGTCGCCGTGTGACCGCCACGGTGTTGTGGGCGTTGCTGCAGGCATTGGCCCTGCGGTAGGTGCTGTGGGCGATGCTGTGGAGGTGCGCATTGGCGCCGCGGAGACGTGCGTTGGCGCCGCAGGCGTCGCTGTGGGGGCGTGTCGGCGCAGCGGGCATCACCGCGGGTCGTATGCCGGCACTGCGGGCGGGGGTGCGCATTGACGCAGAGGTGCTGTGGGTGTCACCGCGGTCGGTGCTGCGGGCGTCTGCGCAGGGGCGTGCTTCGGAGCTGCGGGTGTCGTAGTCACCGAGGGGGCGTGTCGGTGCTGCGGGCGTTGCCGCGGGGGCATGTGTAGCCACAGGGGCGCGCATTGGCGTGATTCGGCGCCGTGGGCACGTGTCGGCGTTGCGAGCGTCACCACGGGGCGCACGTCGGCGCTGTGGGCGTCACCGCCGGGGCGCGTTGGCGTTGTGGGTTGCGCGTTGCCATAGGGGCACGCGTCGGCGCAGAAGCGCTGCGGGCGTCGCCACGGTGGTGATGCGGGGGTGCGAGTCACCACTGTGGGTGCCGCCGCAGTGTTGGACGTTGGAGCTGCGGGCGTCGCCCGGGGGGGGCGTGTCGGTGTTGCGGGCGTCTCAACGGGCGCCTGTCACTCTTGCTGGTGTAGCCGCGGGGGCGCCTGTCGGTGCTGTGGGTGTCGCCATGGGGGAGCCTGTTGGTGCCACGGGGGCACATTGGTGCCGTGGGGGCGCATCGGTGCTGTGGGCGTTGCCGCGGGGCCACGTCTGCGCTGTGGGCGTTGCCGCGGGGCCACGTCTGCGCTGAGGGCGTCACCGCGGGGGTGTGCGTCGGCGCTGAGGGCGTCACCGCGGGGGTGTGCGTCGGCGCTGAGGGCGTCACCGCGGGGGTGTGCGTCGGCGCTGAGGGCGTCACCGCGGGGGTGTGCGTCGGCGCTGAGGGCGTCACCGCGGGGGTGTGCGTCGGCGCTGAGGGCGTCACCGCGGGGGTGTGCGTCGGCGCTGAGGGCGTCACCGCGGGGGTGTGCGTCGGCGCTGAGGGCGTCACCGCGGGGGTGTGCGTCGGCGCTGAGGGCGTCACCGCGGGGGTGTGCGTCGGCGCTGAGGGCGTCACCGCGGGGGTGTGCGTCGGCGCTGAGGGCGTCACCGCGGGGGTGTGCGTCAGCGCTGCCTCTGGCCACGCCTTGGTGCGGTCTCTTACTGTGCTTTCGGTGTACAGGTACGACAGCCATCGAGAGGCAATCCTGAAGGGTGGTCTGAATGGGGATTATGAGGATGAGAGTGTGGATCTGCTGCAGTATTTCACCACTGCGTGTTACTCTGGCTATGGAGATGATGAGCAGGTATGTATGAGAAGCTGGTTACAGGCTGCCATTGTTGCAGCTTGTCTGGGGTGAAGGGTTTGCTGCAATCTGCCCTGCCCAGCAGTCACTCAATGTCACTGTTTTTTGTGGGTGAAACAGGGGGCAGTGGGGGAGACCTTGTGTCAAGTGTCTGTTTAACCCCACACCTGAAGAAACGGCAGAGTCAGTGATAGCAGAACCATATTCCTCACCCAGGGAATCGCTCTGTCTGCTCATTAATCCTCCCAATATAGTTCCCCTCTCAGCTCAATGTTCCAGGGTACAGATGCTATAGGAAAGATAGAACAGGAGGTAAGAGAGGAGGGGGAGTTGCACTTTTGATTAGGGAAAGCATCACGGCCGTACTGAGAGGGGATATATCCGAGGGTTCAGCCACTGAGTCTATATGGGTAGAACTGAGAAATAGGAAGGGGGAAATCACTTGGATAGGATTGCACTATAGGCCCCCAAATAGTCGGCGGGAAATTGAGGAGCATATATGTAAGGAGATTACAGATAGCTCCAAGAAAAATAGGGTGGTAATAGAGATTTTAACTTTTCCAACATTGACTGGGACAGCCATAGTATTAGAGGGTTGGATGGAGAGAAATTTGTTGAGTGTATTCAGGAGGAATGTGGATGACCCGACTAGAGAGGGGGCAAAACTTGACCACCTCTTGGGAAAGAAGGAAGGGCAGGTGACAGAAGTGTTAGTGAGGGATCACTTTGGGACCAGTGACCATAATTCTATTAGTTTTAAGATAGCTATGGAGAATGATAGGTCTGGCCCAAAAGTTAAAATTCTAAATTGGGGCAAGGCCAATTTTGATGGTATCAGGCAGGAACTTTCAAAAGTTAATTGGGGGAGTCTGTGGGAAGGCAAAGGGTCGTCTGGTAAGTGGCAGGTTTTCAAAAGTGTGTTAACCAGGATTCAGGGTAAGCACATTCCTCTTAGAGTGAAGGGCAAGGCTGGCAGAAGTCGGGAACCCTGGATGACTTGGGATATTGAGGCCCTGGTCAAGAAGAAGAAGGAGGCACATGACGTGCATAGGCAGCTGGGATCAAGTGCATCTCTTGAAGAGTATCGGTGGTGTAGGACTAGAGTTAAGAGAGAAATCAGGAGGCCAAAAGGGGACACGAGATTGTTTTGGCAGATAAGGCAAAGGAGAATCCAAAGAGCTTCTACAAATACATAAAGGGCAAAAGAATAACTAGGGAGAGAGTAGGGCCTCTTAAGGATCAACTATGCGCGGATCCATAAGAGATGGGTGAGATCCTAAATGAATATTTCTCATCAGTATTTACTGTTGAGAAAAGCATGGATGTTAGGGAACTTGGGGAAATAAATAGTGATGTCTTGAGGAGTGTACATATTACAGAGAAGGAGGTGCTGGAAGTCTTAAAGCGCATCAAGGTAGATAAATCCCCGGGACCTGATGAGGTATATCCCAGGGCATTGTGGGAGGCTAGGGAGGAAATTGCGGGTCCCCTAGCCGAGATATTTGAATCATCAATAGTCACGGGTGAGGTCCCTGAAGATTGGAGGGTGGCAAATGTTGTGCCTTTGTTTAAAAAGGGCTGCAGGGAAAAGCCTGGGAACTACAGGCTAGTGAGCCTCACATCTGTGGTGGGTAAATTGTTGGAAGGTATTTTGAGAGACAGGATCTACAGGCATTTAGAGACACAAGGACTGATTAGGGACAGTCAGCATGGCTTTGTGAGTGGAAAATCATGTCTCACAAATTTGATTGAGTTTTTTGAAGGGGCAACCAAGAAGGTAGATGAGGGCAGTGCAGTTGATGTTGTCTACATGGACTTTAGCAAGGCCTCTGACAAGGAACCGCACGGTAGGTTGTTACATAAAGTTAAATCTCTCGGGATCCAGGGCGAGGCAGCCAATTGGTACAAAATTGGCTTGACGACAGAAGGCAGAGGGTGGTTGTAGAGGATTGTTTTTCAAACTGGAGGCCTGTGACCAGCGGTGTGCCTCAGGGATCAGTGCTGGGCCCACTGTTATTTGTCATTTATATTAATGATTTGGGTGAGAATATAGGAGGTATGGTTAGTAAGTTTGCAGATGACACCAAGATTGGTGGCATAGTGGACAGTGAAGAAGATTATCTCGGATTGCAACGGGATCTTGATCAGTTGGGTCAGTGGGCCGATGAATGGCAGATGGAGTTTAATTTAGATAAATTTTGGTCGATCGAACCAGGGCAGGACTTACTCAGTTAATGGTAGGGCGTTGGGAAGAGTTACAAAACAAAGAGATCTAGGGATACATGTTCATAGCTCCTTGAAAGTGGAGTCACAGATGGACAGAGTGGTGAAGAAGACATTCGGCATGCTTGGTTTCATTGGTCAGAATATTGAATACAGGATTGGAGAATAGCCAATGTTGTTCCTTTGTTTAAGAAGGGTAGCAAGAATAATCCAGGTAATTACAGGCCGGTGAGCCTTACATCAGCGGTAGGGAAATTATTGGAGAGGATTCTTCGAGACAGGATTTATTCCCACTTGGAAATAAGTGAACGTATTAGTGAGAGGCAACATGGTTTTGTGAAGGGGAGGTCGTGTCTCACGAACTTGATCGAGTTTTTCGAGGAAGTGACGAAGATGATTGATGAGGGTAGGGCAGTGGATGTTGTCTACATGGACTTCAGTAAGGTCTTTGACAAGGTCCCTCATGGCAGACTGGTGCAGAAGGTGAAGTTGCATGGGATCAGAGGTGAGCTGGCAAGGTGGATACAAAACTGGCTCGGTCAAAGAAGACAGAGGGTAGCAGTGGAAGGGTGCGTTTCTGAATGGGGGGCTGTGACAAGTGGTGTTCCTCAGGGATCAGTGCTGGGACTTTTGCTGTTTGTAATATATATAAATGATTTGAAGGAAAATGTAAGTGTATTGATTAGTAAGTTTGCGGACGACCCAAAGGTTGGTGTATTTGCGGATAGTGATGAGGACCATCAGAGGATACAGCAGGATATAGATCAGTTGGATACTTGGGCGGAGAGATGGCAGATGGAGTTTAATCTGGACAAATGTGAGGTAATGCATTTTTGAAGGTCTAATACAGATAGGAAATCTACAGTAAATGGCAGAACCCTTAAGAGTATTGATAGGCAAAGGGATCTGGGTGTACAGGTACACAGGTCACTGAAAGTGGCAATGCAGGTGGAGAAGGTAGTCAAGAAGGCATACGGCATGCTTGCCTTCATCGGCTGGGGCATTGAGTTTAAAAATTGGCAAGTCATGTTGCAGCTTTATAGAACCTTATTTCGGCCGCACTTGGAATATAGTGTTCAATTCTGGTCGCTACACTACCAGAAGGATGTGGAGGCTTTGGAGAGGGTTACAGAAAAGATTTACCAGGATGTTGCCCGGTATGGAGGGCATTAGCTATGAGGCAAGGTTGGAGAAACTTGGTTTGTTCTCACTGGAGCGACGGAGGTTGAGGGGAGACCTGATAGAAGTCTACAAGATTATGAGAGGCATGGACAGAGTGGATAGTCAGAAGCTTTTTCCCAGGTGGAAGAGTCAATTACTAGGGGGCAGAGGTTTAAGGTGCGAGGGGCAAGGTTTAAAGGAGATGTACGAGGCAGATTTTTTACACAGTGAGTGGTGGGTGCCTGGAACTCGCTGCCGGAGGAGGTAGTGGAAGTGGATACAGTACTGGCTTTTAAGGGGCGTCTTGACAAGTACATGAATCAGATGGGAATAGAGGGATATGGTCCCCGGAAGGGTCGGGGGTTTGAGTTCAGTCGGGCAGCATGGTCGGTGCAGGCTAGGAGGGCCGAAGGGCCTGTTCCTGTGCTGTAATTTTCTTTGTTCTTTGAATGCATTTTAGAAAAAGATAAAAAAACTCATCAGGAGTTGGGACGTCTTGTTGAAGTTGTACAAGACATTGGTAAGGCCACACTTGGAATACTGTGTGCAATTCTGGTCACCCTATTAGAGAAAGGATATTATTAAACTAGAAAGAGTGCAGAAAAGATTTACTAGGATGCTACCAGGACTTGATGGTTTGAATTATAAGGAGAGGCTGGATAGACTGGGACTTTTTTCCCATGAACGTAGGAGGCTGAGGGGTGATCTTATAGAGGTCACGTTGTTAGGAGTTTACTATAGGCCCCCAAATAGTAATAGAGATGTGGAGGAAGAAATTGCTAAGCAGATTATGGATATGTGTGGGGGTCACAGGGTAGTTGTCATGGGGGACTTTAACTTTCCAAATATTGATTGGAACCTTTGTAGGTCGAATAGTTTGGATGGGGCACTTTTTGTGCAGTGTGTGCAGGAGGGTTTCCTGACACAATATAGGCCGACAAGGGGTGAGGCCACATTGGATTTGGTACTGGGAAATGAACCGGGCCAAGTGTTAGATTTGGTTGTGGGAGAGAACTTTGGAGATAGTGACCACAATTCTGTGTCTTTTGTTATTGCAATGGAGAGGGATAGGGCCGGACGGCAGGGCAAGGCTTACAATTGGTGGAGAGGTAATTATGATGCGATTAGGCAAGAATTAGGGGGCATAAGATGGGAACAGAAACTGTCAGGGAAAGGCACTGATGAAAAGTGGAACTTTTTCAAGGAACAAATACTGGGTGTCCTTGATAGGTATGTCCCTGTCAGGCAGGGAGGAAATGGCCGAGTGAGGGAACCGTGGTTCACAAAAGAGGTGGAATGTCTTGTGAAAAGGAAGAGGGAAGCTTATGTAGGGATGAGGAAACAAGGTTCAGATGGCTCGATTGAGGGTTACAAGTTAGCAAGGAATGAGCTGAAAAAGGGGCTGAGGAGAGCTAGGAGGGGACATGAGAAGTCCTTGGCGGGTCGGATCAAGGAAAACCCCAAGGCTTTTTACTCTTATGTGAGGAATAAAAGAATGACCAGGGTGAGGTTAGGGCCGGTCAAGGACAGTGGTGGGAACTTGTGTATGGAATCAGTAGAGATAGGCGAGGTGATGAATGAATACTTTTCTTCAGTGTTCACCAAGGAGAGGGGCCATGTTTTTCAGGAAGAGAAGGTGTTACAGGCTAATAGGCTGGAGGAAATAGATGTTCGGAGGGAGGATGTATTGGCAGTTTTGAATAAACTGAAGGTCGATAAGTCCCCTGGGCCTGATGAAATGTATCCTAGGATTCTTTGGGAGGCGAGGGATGAGATTGCAGAGCCTTTGGCTTTGATCTTTGGGTCCTCGCTGTCCACGGGGATGGTGCCAGAGGACTGGAGAGTGGCAAATGTTGTTCCTCTGTTTAAGAAAGGGAATAGGAATGACCCTGGTAATTATAGACCGGTTAGTCTGACTTCGGTGGTTGGTAAATTGATGGAAAAGGTCCTTAGGGATGGGATTTACGACCATTTAGAAAGATGCGGATTAATCCGGGATAGTCAGCACGGATTTGTGAAGGGCAAATCGTGCCTCACAAATTTGATAGAATTTTTTGAGGAGGTAACTAGGTGTGTTGATGAAGGTAGGGCGGTTGATGTCATATACATGGATTTTAGTAAGGCGTTTGATAAGGTCCCCCATGGTCGGCTTATGATGAAAGTAAGGAGGTGTGGGATAGAGGGAAAGTTGGCCGATTGGATAGGTAACTGGCTATCTGATCGAAGACAGAGGGTGGTGGTGGATGGAAAATTTTCGGACTGGAGGCAGGTTGCTAGCGGAGTGCCGCAGGGATCGGTGCTTGGTCCTCTGCTCTTTGTGATTTTTATTAATGACTTAGAGGAGGGGGCTGAAGGGTGGATCAGTAAATTTGCTGATGACACCAAGATTGGTGGAGTAGTGGATGAGGTGGAGGGCTGTTGTAGGCTGCAAAGAGACATAGATAGGATGCAAAGCTGGGCTGAAAAATGGCAAATGGAGTTTAACCCTGATAAATGTGAGGTGATTCATTTTGGTAGGACTAATTTAAATGTGGATTACAGGGTCAAAGGTAGGGTTCTGAAGACTGTGGAGGAACAGAGAGATCTTGGGGTCCATATCCACAGATCTCTAAAGGTTGCCACTCAAGTGGATAGAGCTGTGAAGAAGGCATATAGTGTGTGTTAGCTTTTATTAACAGGGCGTTGGAGTTTAAGAGCCGTGGGGTTATGCTGCAACTGTACAGGACCTTGGTGAGACCACATTTGGAATATTGTGTGCAGTTCTGGTCACCTCACTATAAGAAGGATGTGGAAGCGCTGGAAAGAGTGCAGAGGAGATTTACCAGGATGCTGCCTGGTTTGGAGTGTCGGTCTTATGAGGAAAGGTTGAGGGAGCTGGGGCTGTTCTCTCTGGAGCGGAGGAGATTGAGGGGAGACTTAATAGAGGTTTATAAAATGATGAAGGGGATAGATCGAGTGAACGTTCAAAGACTATTTCCTCGGGTGGATGGAGCTATTACAAGGGGGCATAACTATAGGGTTCATGGTGGGAGATATAGGAAGGATATCAGAGGTAGGTTCTTCACGCAGAGAGTGGTTGGGGTGTGGAATGGACTGCCTGCAGTGATAGTGGAGTCAGACACTTAGGGAACATTTAAGCGGTTATTGGATAGGCACATGGAGCACACCAGGATGGTAGGGAGTGGGATAGCTTGATCTTGGTTTCAGATGAAGGTCGGCACAACATCGTGGGCCGAAGGGCCTGTTCTGTGCTGTACTGTTCTATGTTCTATATGTTCTATGTCTATAAAATAATGAGGGGCACAGATCAGATGGACAGTCAATATATTCTCCCAAAAGTAGGGGAGTCTAAAACTCGAGGGCATAGGTTTAAGGTGAGAGGGGAGAGATACAAAAGGGTCCAGAGGGGCAATTCTTTTCACTCAGAAGGTTGGGAGTGTCTGGAACAAGCTGCCAGAAGTAGTAGTAGAGGTGGGTACAATTTTATCTTTTAAAAAGCATTTATACAGTTGATGGGTATGGAGGGATATGGGCCAAATGCGGGCAATTGGGACTAGCTTAATGGTAAAAACTGGGTGGCATTCGCGAGTTGGGCTGAAGAGCCTGCTGTAAACCTCTGTGACTTTATGGTATTTACCCCCACAATTGCCCCCCGCCTTTTTTTATTTCATCATTGGTTGTGGGTGTCGCTGGCTAGACCAGCATTTATTGCCCATCCTTAAGTACCCTTGAGAAGGTGGTGGTGAGCTGCCTTCTTGAACCGCTGCAGTCCTTGAGGTGTAGGTACACCCACAATGCTGTTAGGGAGGGAGTTCCGGGATTCTGACCCAGTGACTGTGAAGGGACGGTGATGAGTGACTTGGTGAGGTGGGGGTGTTCCCAGGTATCTGCTGCTCTTGTTCTTCTAGATGGTAGAGGTTGTGGGTTTGGAAGGTGCTGCCTAAGGAGCCTTGGTGAGTTCCTGCAGTTTATCTTGTCGATGGTACACACGGCTGCTACTGCACACTGAGCGGTGGAGGGTGTGAATGTTTGTGGAAGGGCTAGCAATCCAGTGGGCTGCTTTGCCCTGGATCGTCAGAGTCATGAAGTCACAGCGCAGAAAAGGCCCTTCAGCCCATCGAGTCTGCACTCACAACTCCCACTGAAGTCACACTAATCCCATTTTCCAGCACTTGTTCCATTTTCCTGAATGTTATGATGTTACAAGTGCTCATCCAAATATTTTTTAAAGGTTGTAAGAGTTCCGGCCTCCGCTCTGAACCTCCTGTCCCTCACCCTAAAACTCTGCCGCTTCGTGATTTATTCCTCAACAAGGGGAACAGCTGCTGCCTACTCCCCCTGTCCATATCCCTCATAATCTTACACACCTCAATCCTGGTGAACCTCCTCTGTACCCCCTCTAGTGCTGTCACATCCTTCCTGTAGTGAGGTGACCAGAACTGCACTCACTGCTCCAGCTGTGGCCTCACCAACACTCTGTCCAACTCCAACATTCCCTCCTTGCTCTTGTACTCGATTCCACAACTGATAAAAGCAAGGGTCCCATCTGCTTTTCTAACTCCCGATTCACCTGCTCTGCCGACTCCAGGGATCAGTGAATAATTACCCCAAGATCCCCCTGTTCCTCTGAGCTTCCCACTGTCCTGCCATTCACTAAGTACTCCCTCATCTTGTTTCTTCTTCCAAAGTGCATCACCTTTTTTAAGGTTTTAAAGTTTATTTATTAGTGTCACAAGTAGGCTTACGTTAACACTGCAATGAAGTTACTGTGAAAATCCCCTAATTGCCACACTAGACAAGGGAGGTGATGGCCTCATGGTATTATTGCTAGAGGATTAATCCAGAAACTCAGCTCATGTTCTGGGGACCCGGGTTCGAATCCTGCCACGGCAGATGGTGGAATTGGAATTCAATAAAAATCTGGAATTAAGAATCTACTGATGACCATGAAACCATTGTCGATTGTCGGAAAAACCCATCTGGTTCACCAATGCCCTTTTGGAAAGGAAACCTGTCGTCCTGGTCTGGCCTTCAGAGCCACAGCAATGTGGGTGACTCTCAACTGCCCTCAGGCAACTCGGGATAGGCAATAAATGCTGGCCAGCCAGCGACACCCATGTCCCACAGAGGAATTTTTAAAACCTCTGGCGTCTCTTCGGGTACATTGAGGGAGAATTTAGCACGGCCAATGCACCTTGCTCTTATCAGGGTTAAATACCATCTGACACTATCGGCCCATCCGACCAATCCAGCTTTATCTTCCTGTAACCTCTGACCATCTTCACTATTAACCACCAACCAATCTTAGTGTCTTCTGCACATTTGCTTCACATTTCCCCCACATTTTCATTGATATCGTTTGTATCTAACAAACAATAAGGGTTAAGTACTGATCCTCCTGGACACTGGCCTCCAGTCAGACAGCTTTCCACCCACTACCCTTTGTGACCTATTACTGAGCCAGTTTCTGATCTATCTCACTAAGTTTCCCTGAATTCCATGTGCTTTAACCTTGTCAATCAGTCTCCCATGTGGGACTTTGTCAAAAGCTTTGCTAAAATCCATATGAACTACATCAACTGAACTTCCGTTATCCGCACACTTGAACACATTTTTAAGGCATGACCTCCCTCTGATGAAGCCATGCTGACGTTCCCTAATTAACCAATGCCTTTCCAAGTGGAGATAAATGCTCTCCTTCAGAATTTCTTCCAATAGTTTCCCTACCATTGCCGTGAGACTCACTGGTCTGTAATTTCCTCGTTCATCTCTACTTGCCTTTTTGAAAAGTGAAACCATGTAGCCATCCCCCAATCCTCTGTTTATCCTGTTTGGTGTGTAAATAGTCCTGTGTTGTAGATTCAGTTTCACACCCCATGTTTACATACAAACATAGAAGATAGAAGCAGGAGGAGGCCATTCAGCCCTTCGAGCCTGCTCCGCCATTCATCACCATCATGGCTGATCATCCAACTCAATCCCCGGCTTCAGTCTGGGAAACCTTCGCTGCACTCCCTCGAGAGCAAGAACATCCTTCCTCAGAAAAGGAGACTAAAACTGCACACAATACTCTAGGTGTGGCCTCACCAAGGCCCTGAATAATTGCAACAACACATCCCTGCTCCTGTACTCGAAACCTCTCGCAATGAACACTCCTCTCTCGCAATTTACAGCCATTCAGGTAGTAATCTGCCGCCTTGTTTTTTGCTTCCAAAATGAATAACCTCACACTTATTCTATTAATACTGCATCTGCCATTGATTAGCCCACTCACCCAACATGTCCAGATCATTCTGAAGGATCTCTGCATCCTCGTCACAGTTCACCCTCCCACTCAACTTGGAATCATCTGCAAACTTTGAGATGTTACATTTTGTTCCCTCATCCAAATCATTAATATATATTGCGAATAGCTGGGGTCCCAGCACCGATCCCTGTGGCACCCCACTAGTTACTGCCTGCCAATTTGAAAAGCACCCATTAATTCCTACTCTTTGTTTCCTCTCTGCCTCCATCTCAATACACTTCCCCCAATCCCATGCACTTTAATCTTGCACAATAATCTCTTGTGCGGGGCTTTGTCAAACGCTTTCTGAAAGTCCAAATATACCACATCGACTGGCTCCCCCTTGTTAACTCTACTAGTTACATCTTCAAAGAATTCCAACAGATTTGTCAAGCATAATTTCCCCTTCATAAATCCATGCTGACTCTGTCTGATCCTGCCACTGCTTTCTAAATGCTCCGCTATAAAGTCCTTGATAATGGATTGAAGAATTTTCCCCACTACCGATGTTAAGTTTACTGGTCTATAATTCCCTGTTTTCTCTCTACCTCCCTTTTTAAATATTGGAGTGACATTCGCTACCCTCCAATCTGCAGGGACTGTTCCAGAGTCTATAGAATCCTGGAAGATGACCACCAATGCATCCACTATTTCTAGAGCCACTTCCTTAAGTACTCTGGGATGTAGATTATCAGGCCCTGGGGATTTATCCGCCTTCAATCCCATCAATTTTCCCAGCACCATTTCTCTACTAATATTGATCTCCCTCAGTTCTTCCCTCTCACTAAATCTTGCATTCTCCAACATTTCTGGTATCTGATTTGTGACCTCTTTTGTGAAGACAGAACCAAAGTATGTATTCAGTTGCTCGGCCATTTCTTTGTCCCCTATTATACATTCCCCGTTTCTGTCTGTAGGGACCTACATTTATCTTCACCAACCTCTTTCTCTTCACGTATTGATAGAAGCTCAGTGTCAGTCTTTATGTTCACTGCAAGCTTACTTTCATGCTGTATTTTCCCCTTCTTAATCAATCCCTTGGTCCTTCTTTGCTGAATTCTAAACTGCTCCCAATCCTCAGACCTATTATTTTTCTTGGCCAATCTGTGTGCTTCTTCCTTGGATCAGATACTCTCTCTAATTTCCTTTGTAAGCTATGGATTGGCTTCTTACCCATTTTGGTTTTGTGCCAAACAAGAATAAACAGTTCCTGCAGTTCCCCCATGCGTTCCTTGAATGTTTGCCATATTCCTTGAACGTTGAGGAATGTTGTGTCTCTTGTTGATGGAGGTAATTTTCTGTTGCAGGGTTTTTACACTATTTACCGGCAGGTTTTTGAGAAGATTGTGGAGGAGGAGCTGGATTTACAGCAGGAACCTGAGGAAGTGATATGGCCGTCATTTGGAGATTCCCAGAGTGACTACAACATGGTAACTACACCTGCCCCCATCATGCACCCCCGTCCCGAACCCCCCCGGTCTCCTGCTCTGAACCCCCCATGCCCCGATCGCCACCCCCCACTCCCCTGCTCTGAAGCCCCCGCCCCGATCGCTGCCCCCCCACTCCCCTGCTCTGAACCCCCCCCCCCCGCTCTGATCGCCACCCCCACCCGCTGCCCTGCTCTGAACTCCCCCCGCCCTGATCCCCCCCCCCACTCACCTGCTCTGAACCCCCCTCACCGCGATCGTCACCCCCGCCCCGATCGCCACCCCCGTCCTGCTCCCCTGCTCGGAACTCCCCCTGCCCCGATCGCCACCTCCCTCGCCCCCCTGCTCTGAACCCCCCCTGCCCCGATCGCCGCCCCCCCCCCGCTTTCCTGTTCTGAACCCCTCCCCCCACCCCGATTGCCACCCCCCCACTCACCTGCTCTGAACTCCCCCCGCCCTGATCTCTCCCCCCCCCCCCCCCCCCCCACTCACCTGCTCTGAACCCCCCTCACCCCGATCGCCACCCCCGCCCCCGCCCCAATCGCCACCCCCGCTCTGCTCCCCTGCTCTGAACCGCCACCCCCCCGCTCCCCTGCTCTGAACCCCCCAGCTCCGTTCTGTCAGTGCGAGGGTGAGCTGCCATTGGTCGCTCTAACTGTTATTTCCAACCCCCCCAGGTCGTTCACCTGTTCTACGCTCACTGGCAGAGTTTCTGTACACGGAAGCTGATGGCCTGGAAAGACAAGTATGACACACGACAGGCTGCGAACCGCTGGGAGAAACGGGCCATGGAAAAGGAGAACAAGAAGATTCGGGATAAGGCCCGGAAAGAACGCAATGAGGTGGTGCGGCAGCTGGTAGCTTTTATCCGCAAGCGAGACCGGAGAGTGCTAGCTCACCGCAAGAGACTGGAAGAAGAGAACGCAGAGAAAATCAGGAGGTTTGAGGAGCTTCGGAGACAGCAGAAACTGGAGCAGGCCAGGTACTGAGGAAGAGCAGCATCCTCCACCACCCCCCACCCATTCCCTCCCCTTTCCGCTCCGCTTCTCCTCTTCCCTATCCCCTTCCCCTCCTTACCCCCTCCCTCTTCCCTGTCTCCCCAGGAAAGCTCAGGAAAAGGTTAGACCTGTCAGAGATGTACAGGGTAACTTGTGGCTTGATTGAGAAGATGTGGACAGGGTTGTGAGTGAGTGCTTTGTCTCTGTCTTCACTAAGGAGAGGAATGATTCAGATATTCTCGTTGAAGAGGAGGAGTGTGAAATATTAGAAGCAATAAGTTAGTGAGACAGGAAGTACTGGAGGGACTGGCCAGGGCCGGACGGATAAAGAAAAGTAAGATGGATTATGAGAGTAAACTAGCTCAGAATATAAAAACAGAAAGCAAAAGTTTCTACAAACATATAAAATGAAAAAGACTGGCTAAAGTAAACATTGGTCCTTTAGAGGATGAGAAGGGGGATGTAATAACTGGAAATGAGAAAATGGCTGAGGCATTGAACAGGTATTTTGTGTCAGTCTTCACAGTGGAAAACACAAATAACATGCCAAAAATTGATGACAGGAAGGCGATGGCAGGTGAGAACCGAGAAACTCATGAAAGAGGTAGTGTTGGGCAAGTTAATGGGGCTAAAGGTGGACAAGTCTCCTGGTCCTGATGGAATGCATCCCAGGGTACTAAAAGAGATGGCGGGAGAAATAGCAAATGCACTAGTGGTAATTTACCAAAATTCGCTGGACTCTGGGGTGGTTCCCGCAGATTGGAAAACAGCAAATGTGATGCCACTGTTTAAAAAAGGAGGTAGACAAAAGGCGGGTAACTATAGGCCGGTTAGCTTCACTTCTGTAGTAGGGAAAATGCTTGAATCTATCATCAAGGAAGAAATAGCGAGACATCTGGATATAAATTGTCCCATTGGTAAGACGCAGCATGGGTTCATGAAGGACAGGTCATGTTTGACTAATTTGGTGGAATTCTTTGAGAACATTACATGTGCAGTGGACAATGGGGAACCTGTGGATGCGGTATATCTGGATTTCCAGAAGGCATTTGACAAGGTGCCGCACCAAAGACTGCTACATAAGATAAAGGTGCACGGTGTTACGGGTAATGTATTAGCATGGATAGAGGATTGGTTAACTAACAGAAAGCAAAGAGTGGGAGTAAATGGGTGTTTTTCTGGTTGGCGATCAGTGACTAGTGGTGTGCCTCAGGGATCAGTGTTGGGACCGCAATTGTTTACAAGTTACATAGATAATTTGGAGTTGGGGACCAAGTGTAGTGTGTCAAAATTCACAGATGACACTAAGATGGGTGGAAGAGCAAAGTGTACAGAGGACGCTGAAAGTCTGCAAAGGGATATAGATAGTCTAAGTGAGTGGGCGAGGGTCTGGCAGATGGAGTACAATGTTGGTAAATGTGAGGTCATCCATTTTGGTCGGAATAGCAGCAAAATGGACTATTATTTAAATGGTAAAAAATTGCAGCATGCTGCTGTGCAGAGGGACCTGGGTGTCCTTGTGCAGGAATTTCAAGGAGTTGGTTTGCAGGTGCAGCAGGTAATTAAGAAGGCAAATGGAATTTTGTCCTTCATTGCTAGAGGGATGGAGTTTAAAAACAGCGAGATTAGGTTGCAGCTGTATAAGGTGCTGGTGAGGCCACACCTGGAGTACTGTGTACAGTTTTGGTCTCCTTACTTGAGAAAGGATATACTGGCACTGGAGGGGGTGCAGAGGAGATTCACTAGGTTGATTCCAGAGTTGAGAGGGTTGGCTTATGAGGAGAGACTGAGTAGACTGAGGCTATACTCATTGGAATTCAGAAGAATGAGGGGAGATCTTATAGAAACATATAAGATTATGAAGGGAATAGATAAGATAGAAGGAGGGAAGTTGTTTCCACTGGCGGGTGGAACTAGAACTAGGGGGCATAGCCTCAAAATAAGGGGGAGCAGATTTAGGACTGAGTTGAGGAGGAACTTCTTCACATAAAGGGTTGTGAATCTGTGGAATCCCCTGCCCAGTGAAGCAGTTGAGGCTACCTCATTGAATGTTTTTAAGGCAAGGATAGATAAATTTTTGAACAGTAAAGGAATTAAGGGTTATGGTGAGCGGGCGGGTAAGTGGAGCTGAGTCCACAAAAAGATCAGCCATGATCTTATTGAATGGCGGAGCAGGCTCGAGGGGCCAGATGGCCCACTCCTGCTCCTAGTTCTTATGATTGTATATCCCTGGCTTGCTGAAGGAAGCCAAGGATGAAATAGCGGATGCTTTCAGGATCATTTCCAATTCTCACTGGGTAGAGGTGATCTCCCAGAGGATTGGAGGACTGCAAACATTGTACCATTATTTAAAACGGGTGCAAGGGATACGCCAGGAAACTATAGGCTGGTCAGTCTGATTTTGTTGGTGGGGAAATGGAGTTGCTCTGATTGGGATGGGGAGAGTGCACAGTTTATTTTGCCACAGCACACTGCAGGTTGCAGCATTAGTTCAGAGAGTTGGTTAAGCTTAGTTGGCTGGACGGCTGGTTCGTGATGCAGAGTGATGCCATCAGCTTGGGTTAAATTCCCGTACCAGCTGAGGTTACTCATGAAGGCCCCACCTTCTCAACCTTGCCCCTCGCCTGAGGTGTGATGACTGTCCAGTTCAGTCAGCCTATGGTCATCTGGGACTATGGCAACTTCACCTAAAACCTCAATGAAGAGAAATTGTGTCTTGTTAACTTCGTGGAACATTTTGAGGAAGTAACCAGAAGGATTGATGAGGGTAGTGCAATTAATGTTGCCTACTTGGATTTCAGTAAGGCATTTGACAAGGTATTGCATGGCAGACTAGTCAGAAAAGTGAGATCTCCTGAGATACAGGGGAGGGTGACAGGTTGGATCCAAAATCGACTCAGTGACAGGAAACAGAGGGCAATGATCGATGGATGTTTTTGCAAATCTAAAACAATTTCCAGTGGTGTTCCACGGGGCTCAGTGTTGGGCCCTCGTTGTTTGTTGTTTATGTTAATGGTTTAGGCTTAAATATGGGAGGTATATTTGGGAAATTTAACTGAGTAAGTCCTGCCCTGGTTAAATCGACCAAAGTGCATCACCTTGCATTTATCTAAATTAAACTCCATCTGCCATTCGTCAGCCCACTGGCCCAATTGATCAAGATCCCGTTGCAATCCGAGATAATCCTGAAGAAGGGTTGAGGAAGTCCGAGACCTTGGAGTGAATGTGCACAGGTCCCGGAAGGTGGCAGGACAGGTGGACAAGATGGTCAGGAAAGCACATGGAATGCTTTCCTTTATTGGGTGAGATACTGAACACAAAAGCAGGAATGTAATGATGGAACTGTATAAAATACTGGTTCGGCCACAGCTGGAATTTCTGTCACCACATTACAGGAAAGACATAAATTCTCTGGAGAGAGTGCCGAGACTGACAAGAATGCTGCCAGGGTTTGGAAATTACAGCAGTGTGGAGAGCTGGGTGGGGCTAGGGTTGTTTTCCCTCGAACAGAGGAGGCTGAGGGGTGATTTGATCGAGATGTTCAAAATGATGAGGGGGTCGAGGGAGCGCAGACATGAACCTGTTTCCCTCGAGCTGAGGGGTCAGCTACCAGGGGACACAGATTGAAGGTGATTGGTAGAAGCGTTAGAGGAGGGTGGTGGGTGTCTGGAGTTCACTGCCTGAGTTAAACATCGAAACTTAGAAGATAGGAGGAGGCCATTCAGCCCTTCGAGCCTGCTCCGCCATTCATCACCATCATGGCTGATCATCCAACTCAATAGCCTAATCCTGCTTTCTCCCCATAACCTTTGATCCCATTCACCCCAAGTGCTATATCCAGCCGCCTCCTGAATACATTCAATGTTTTGGCATCAACTACTTCCTGTGATAATGAATTCCACAGGCTCACCACTCTTTGGGTAAAGAAATGTCTCCTCACCTCCATCCTAAATGGTCTACCCCGAATCCTCAGACTGTGACCCCTGGTTCTGGACACCTCCACAATCGGGAACATCCTCCCTGCATCTACCCTGTCTAGTCCTGTTAGAATTTTATAAGTTTCTATGAGATTCCCCCCTCATTCGTCTGAACTCCAGTGAAAACAATCCAAACCTAGTCAATCTCTCCTCATACATCATTCCCGCCATCCCCGGAATCAGCCTGGTAAACCTTCGCTGCAGTCCCTCGAGAGCAAGAACATCCTTCCTCAGAAAAGAAGACCAAAGCTGCACACAATACTCTCGGTGTGGCCTCACCAAGGCCCTGTATAATTGCAGCAACACATCCCTGCTCCTGTACTCGAAACCTCTCGCAATGAAGGCCAACATGCCATTTGCCTTCTTTACCGCCTGCTGCACCTGCATGCTTACCTTCAGCGACTGGTGCACAAGGACACCCAGGTCCCGCTGCACACTCCCCTCTCCCAATTTACACCCATTCAGGTAGTAATCTGCCACCTTGTTTCTGCTTCCAAAGTGAATAACCTCACATTTATCCAAATTATACTGCATCTGCCATTGATTTGCCCACTCGCCCAACCTGTCCAGATCATTCTAAGTTGGTGGTTGAGGCTGAAACACTCACCTCATTGAAAAGGCAGCTGGATCTGTGTCTGAAGCGCTGGAAGCTGCGAGGCTACGGACCAGGCGCTGGGGAATGGGGTTATAACAAACAGCTAGTTTTTCAGTTGGTGCTGACAGGATGGGCTGAGTGGCCTCTCTGTGTGCTATGATATTTCTATGGTTCTGTCCCTGTCTGTGCAGGCTAGCAGAGCAGTACCAGGAGCAGAGCTGGATGGCTATGTCGGATCTGGAGAAGGAGCTACAGCAAATGGAGGCTCAGTATGAGCAGGAGTTTGCTGATGGTTCTGACGACCAGGAAAGTTGTGGCAGTCAGGAGGAAAATCAGGAACTCAATGGGACAGGAGAAGGTAAAGGCAATAAAATCTTTCAGCCCCCTGCCTGCCCCCTCCACCCGGCCCCCTGCCTGCCCCGGCCCCCTGCCTGCCCCCTCACTCCGGCCCCCTGCCTGCCCCCTCACTCCGGCCCCCTGCCTGCCCCCTCCCTCCGGCCCCCTGCCTGCCCCCTCCCTCCGGCCCCCTGCCTACCCCCTTCCTCTGGCCCCCTGCCTGCCCCCTCCCTCCGGCACCCTACCTTCCCCTTCCCCCAGCCCCCAGCCTGCCACCTCCCTCCGGCTCCCTGCAGGGCCCCTACCTTCCCCTTCCCCCGGCCCCCTGCCTGCCCCCTCCCCCCATGCCCCTCCTCAGTCCTTTACTGCGTCAGCCTCTGCACCCTGTCGTGTTGCTGTTTGACTCTCTGTGTCTGGGTGAGTGTGATAGTGTGGGGGGGGGGGGAGGGGGGGGGATAGGAGGAGGAGGGGGCGGGGGCCAGGTTGATATCTGTGCTGTTGATGGTGCTGCTGTTTATTACAGACACACTCACTGACCCCGCTCAGACTGACATCGATTATTGTGACGACCTCGTCTGCCCGGCTTGTGAGAAAATCTTCCGGAGCGCCAAATCGTAAGTGTTTCCAGATTGGCTGCGCCCCGTGTGCCTGACCGCCCCCCCCCCCCCCGTGTGCCTGACCGCCCCCCCCCGTGTGCCTGACCGCCCCCCCCCGTGTGCCTGACCGCCCCCCCCGTGTGCCTGACCACCCCCCCCCGTGTGCCTAGCCAGGTGTACTGGGTGCCTGACCGCCCCCCCCCCGTGTGCCTGGCCAGGTGTACTGGTTGCCTGACCACCCCCCCCCGTGTGCCTGGCCAGGTGTACTGGTTGCCTGACCACCCCCCCCCGTGTGCCTAGCCAGGTGTACTGGGTGCCTGACCGCTCCCCCCCGTGTGCCTGGCCAGGTGTACTGGTTGCCTCTCCCTGTATGTTCCAGGGAGGTGGAGGGTGGAGTCGGGGGGGGGGGGGGGGTGTTTTGAAGGGGTCTGCAGTCTCTCGGGCTGTGGTGGTGATTCCCCGGTTTGCTCTAACCAGCCTCCTCTATATTTGCAGCATAAAGAATCACAAAAAGTCGAAGAAACATCGGGAGATGGTGGCGTTACTACGGCAACAGCTGGAGACAGAGGACGAGGAGCTGTGTCAATGGTCAGGAGAGGGTCGCGGCGGAGAGGAGGGGTCGCCGGAGGGTCGCGGCGGAGAGGAGGGGTCGCCGGAGGGTCGCGGCAGAGAGGAGGAGTCGCCGGAGGTTCGAGGCGGAGAGGAGGAGTTGCCGGAGGGTCGAGGCAGGGACGAGGGATCGCCAGAGGGTCGAGGTGGAGAGGAGGGGTCGCCACAGGGTCGAGGTGGAGAGGAGGGGTCGCCAGAGGAGGCTCCGAGGTAATTACAGACACTGGGGAATTTTGGAAATCTGAAATGAAACAGAAAAACTGGGTGAGCATCGTGTGTGGAGAGAGAAACTGAGCGAACGTTTCAGCTGTAGTCCTTATTCATAGAGTTATCCAGCACAGAAACAGGCCATTCGGCCCACACTGTCTGTGCCAAACATCAAATACCAATCCATTCTAATCCCATTTGCCAGCACTTAGAGTCACAGAGGTTTACAGCATGGAAACAGGCCCTTCAGCCCAACTTATCCAGGCTGCCCAGAATTTACCACTAAGCTAGTCCCAATTGCCCACATTTGGCCCATATCCCTCTTTACCCATCGTACCCATGAAACTGTCTAAATGCTTTTTAAAAGACAAAATTGTACCCGCCACTACTACTACCTCTGGCAGCTTGTTCCAGACACTCACCACCCTCTGTGTGAAAAAATTGCCCCTCTGGACACTTTTGTATCTCTCACCTTAAACCTATGCCCTCTAGTTTTAGACTCCCCTACCTTTGGGAAAAGATATTGACTATCTAGCTGATCCATGCCCCTCATTATTTTATAGACCTCTATAAGATCACCCCTAAGTCTCCCACGCTCCAGGGGAAAAAGTCCCAGTCTATCCAGCCTCTCCTTATAACTCAATCCATCAAGTCCCGGTAGCATCCTAGTAAATCTTTCCTGCACTCTTTCTAGTTTAATAATATCCTTTCTATAATAGGATGACCAGAACTGTACACAGTATTCCAAGTGTGGCCTTACCAATGTCTTGTACAACTTCAACAAGACGTCCCAACTCCGGTATTCAATGTTCTGACCAATGAAACCAAGCATTCCGAATGCCTTCTTCACCACTCTGTCCACCTGTGACTCCACTTTCAAGGAGCTATGAACATGTACCCCTAGATCTCTTTGTTCTGTAACTCTCCCTAACGCCCTACCATTAACTGAGTAAATCCTGCCCTGGTTCAATCTACCAAAATGCATCACCTCGCATTTATTTAAATTAAACTCCATCTGCCATTCGTCAGCCCACTGGCTCAACTGATCAAGATCCCGTTGCAATCGGAGATAACTTTCTTCACTGTCCACTATGCCACCATCTTGGTATCATCTGCAAACTTACTAACCATGCCTCCTATATTCTCATCCAAATCATTAATATAAATGACAAATAACAGTGGGCCCAGCACTGATTCCTGAGGCACACCGCTGGTCACAGGCCTCCAGTTTGAAAAACAGCCCTCGACAACCACCCTCTGCCTTCTATCAAGAAGCCAATTTTGTATCCATTTGGCTACCTAATCCTGGATCCTGTGAGATTTAACTTTATGCAACAACCTATCATGCGGTACCTTGTCAAAGGCCTTGCTAAAGTCCATGTAGACAACATCAACTGCACTGCCCTCATCTACCTTCTTGGTTACCCCTTCAAAAAATCAAATTTGTGAGACATGATTTTCCACTCTCAAAGCCATGCTGACTGTCTCTAATCAGTCCTTGCGTCTCTAAATGCCTGTAGATCCTGTCTCTCAAAATACCTTCCAACAACTTACCCAGCACAGATGTGAGACTCACTGGCCTGTAGTTCCCAGGCTTTTCCCTGCAGCCCTTTTTAAACAAAGGCACAACATTTGCCACCCTCCAATCATCAGGCACCTCACCTGTGACTATCGATGATTCAAATATCTCAGCTAGGGGACCCGCAATTTCTTCCCTAGCCTCCCACAGAGTCCTGGGATACACTTCATCAGGTCCCGGGGATTTATCTACCTTGATGCGTTTTAAGACACCTCCTTCTGGAAGGGTGCGTTTCTGAATGGAGGGCTGTGACAAGTGGTGTTCCTCAGGGATCAGTGCTGGGACCTTTGCTGTTTGTAATATATATAAATGATTTGGAGGAAAATGTAACTAGATTGATCAGTAAGTTTGCGGACGACACAAAGGTTGGTGGATTTGCGGATAGCGATGAGGACCATCAGAGGATACAGCAGGATAAAGATCAGTTGGAAACCTGGGTGGAGAGATGGCAGATGGAGTTTAATCCGGACAAATGTGAAGTAATGCATTTTTGAAGGTCTAATACAGACAGGAAATGTACAGTAAATGGCAGAACCCTTAAGAATATTGATAGGCAAAGGGATCTGGGTGTACAGGTACACAGGTCACTGAAAGTGGCAATGCAGGTGGAGAAGGTAGTCAAGAAGGCATACGGCATGCTTGCCTTCATCGGCCGGGGTATTGAGTTTAAAAATTGGCAAGTCATGTTGCAGCTTTATAGAACATTAGTTAGGCCGCACTTGGAATATAGTGTTCAATTCTGGTCACCACACTACCAGAAGGATGCGGAGGCTTTGGAGAGGGTACAGAAAAGATTTACCAGGATGTTGCCTGGTATGGAGGGCATTCGCTATGAGGAGAGGTTGGAGAAACTTGGTTTGTTCTCACTGGAGTGACGGAGGTTGAGGGGAGACCTGATAGAAGTCTACAAGATTATGAGGGGCATGGACAGAGTGGATAGTCAGAAGCTTTTTCCCAGGGTGGAAGAGTCAATTACTAGGGGGTATAGGTTTAAGGTGCGAGGGGCAAGGTTTAAAGGAGATGTACGAGGCAGATTTTTTACAGACAGTAGTGGGTGCCTGGAACTCGTTGCCGGGAGAGGTAGTGGAAGCGGATACGGTGGTGACTTTTAAGGGGCGTCTTGACAAGTACATGAATAGGATGGGAATAGAGGGATATGGTCCCCGGAAGGGTAGGGGGTTTTAGTTCAGTCGGGCAGCATGGTCGGTGCAGGCTTGGAGGGCCGAAGGGCCTGTTCCTGTGCTGTAATTTTCTTTGTTCTTTGTTCTTCTCTGTAATATGTACACTCCTCAAGACATCACTATTTATTTCCCCAAGTTCCCTAACATCCATGCTTTTCTCAACAGTAAATACTGATGAGAAATATTCATTTAGGATCTCGCCCATCTCTTGTGGGCAGAGGTTGTGACCTGTAACCAGAGGGCACAACCTCAGGCTAAAGGGATGATCCTTTAAAACAGAGATGAGGAGGAATTTCTTCAGCCAGAGAGTGGTGAATCTGTGGAACTCTTTGCCGCAGAAGGCTGTGGAGGCCAGGTCATTGAGTGTCTTTAAGACAGAGATAGATAGGTTCTTGATTAATAAGGGGATCAGGGGTTATGGAGAAAAGGCAGGAGAGTGGGGATGAGATAAATATCAGCCATGATTGAATGGCTGGGCAGACTGGATGGGCCGAGTGGCCTAATTTTGCTCCTATTTCTTATGGGCTTCTGGGTGATTGCTTTACAGAACATCTCCACTGAGACTCCAAGCTTCTGATCACCGAGTCTGCACCTTCTCTCACCGACCTCTCTGCCGCAGTGTTCCATTTAAACCTGGTGTGAGCTGGAGCACTTCAGCTTCAATGAAGTAGTTAAATATCCTTTGTCGACCAGAATCTGCCTTCACGATCTCAGTTCCCCCTTTGAGTCAACACATGTAGAAGAACAGCACCTTCACGGGTTGTAGTAAATAAGAGACAGCTTTCATAAAGATAACTCGCTTTATAATTCACAATGTTCACCTTTCAGTTCCCGTATCAGACAGAGAATGGGATCAGGGTGTGAAGCAATGACATCGAGGTAACTGTGAGTCAGTGGGTTTGTAACAAATACTCGTCAATAGTTTCTCTCCAGAAGTTCTTCTCATCGAATCCCTACAGTGCAGAAGAGGCCATTTGGCCCATCGAGTCTGCGCCGACTCTCTGACAGAGTATCTCACCCTGGCCCTACCCCTGTAACTCCACATATTTTTGATTTGATTTATTATAGTCACATGTATTAACATACAGTGAAAAGTATTGTTTCTTGCGCGCTTTACAGATAAAGCATACCGTTCATAGAGAAGGAAAGGGGAGAGTGCAGAATGTTGTGTTACAGTCACAGCTAGGGTGTGGAGAAAGATCAACTGAGGTAGGTCCATTCAAAAATCTGATGGCAGCAGGGAAGTAGGTTGAGTCCCCCGAACCTACACACCTTGGGTCACGTCTGTTCCCTTTTTGTCTGTCCTTCCTCAATAATGAACAAAGAAACAATGAACCAAGGATGTTCAGTTCTCACCCTTGGTAATCCTGCTGCTATGTCTCTGCAATTGCAAAAATATCATAACTGTTTATATTTATTTGTACTCTTAATTCATCAACCTTATTGCAAATACTCCGCGCGTTAAGACACAAAGCTTTTAGACTTTGATACAATGAAGTGGCTTGCCCACACCATTTCAAGGTCACCCACATTGCTGTGGCTCTGGAGTCACATGTAGGCCAGGCCAGGTAAGGACGGCAGATTTCCTTCCCGAAAGGACATGAGTGACCCAGGTGGGTTTTTACAACAATCGCTGATAGCTTCATCGCGCTGGTACCGAGAATGATTTTATATTGCAGATTTATCACTGACTGGAATTTAAACTTCAGCAGCTGCTGTGCTGGGTTTTGAGCCTGTGTCCCCAGAGTATTAGTCAGCGCCTGTGGATTACTAGCCCAGTGACAGCTCCCTTTACTACATCACCATGTCCAGGATGGGGTGAGAGCGGATGTTCAGCCTCTGCTGGGGAGGGATCAGTTTCCCAACAAGAGCAGCAACTGTGGCAGCCTATTGGATGATGCTCATTACAGGATGATGCTCATTACAGGATGATGCTCATTACAGGAAGGATGTGGAAGCCATAGAAAGGGTGCAGAGGAGATTTACAAGGATGTTGCCTGGATTAGGTGGCATGCCTTATGAGGGTAGGCTGAGTGAGCTCGGCCTTTTCTCCTTGGAGAGGCGAAGGATGAGAGGTGACCTGATGGAGGTGTATAAGATGTTGAGAGGTATTGATAGAGTGGATTCTCAGAGACCTTTTCCTGGGGCTGAAATGGTTGCCACAAGGCCGGTTAGTCTTACTTCGGTGGTTGGTAAATTGATGGAAAAGGTCCTTAGGGATGGGATTTACGACCATTTAGAAAGATGCGGATTAATCAGGGATAGTCAACATGGATTCGTGAAGGGCAAGTCTTGCCTCACAAATTTGATAGAATTTTTTGAGGAGGTAACTAAGTGTGTTGATGAAGGTAGAGCAGTTGATGTCATATACATGGATTTTAGTAAGGCGTTTGATAAGGTCCCCCATGGTCGGCTCATGAAGAAAGTGAGGAGGTGTGGGATAGAGGGAAATTTGGCCGATTGGATAAGTAACTGGCTATCTGATCGAAGACAGAGGGTGGTGGTGGATGGAAAATTTTCAGACTGGAGACCAGTTACCAGCGGTGTACCACAAGGATCAGTGCTTGGTCCTCTGCTATTTGTGATTTTTATAAATGACTTGGAGGAAGGGGCTGAAGGGTGGATCAGTAAATTTGCTGATGACACCAAGATTGGTGGAGTAGTGGATGAGGTGGAGGGCTGTTGTAAGCTGCAAAGAGACATTGATAGGATGCAGAGCTGGGCCGAAAAATGGCAGATGGAGTTTAACCCTGATAAATGTGAGGTGATTCATTTTGGTAGGACTAATTTAAATGCTGATTACAGGGTCAAAGGTAGGGTTCTGAGGAATGTGGAGGAATAGAGAGATCTTGGGGTTCATATCCACAGATCTCTGAAGTGGATAGAGCAGTGAAGAAGGCCTATAGTGTGTTAGCTTTTATTAACAGGGGGTTGGAATTTAAGAGCCATGGGGTTATGCTGCAACTGTACAGGACCTTGGTGAGACCGCATTTGGAATATTGCGTGCAGTTCTGGTCACCTCACTATAAGAAGGATGTGGAAGCGCTGGAAAGAGTGCAGAGGAGATTTACCAGGATGCTGCCTGGTTTGGAGGGTAGGTCTTATGAGGAAAGGTTGAGGGAGCTAGGGCTGTTCTCTTTAGAGCGGAGGAGGATGAGAGGCGACTTATTAGAGGTTTATAAAATGATGAGGGGGATAGATAGAGTGGACGTTCAGAGACTATTTTCTCGGGTGGATGTAGCTGTTACAAGGGGACATAACTATAAGGTTTCGTGGTGGGAGATATAGGAGGGATATCAGAGGTAGGTTCTTTACGCAGAGAGTGGTTGGGGTGTGGAATGGACTGCCTGCAGTGATAGTGGAGTCAGACACTTTAGGAACATTTAAGCGGTTATTGGATAGGCACATGGAGCACACCAGGATGGTAGGGAGTGGGATAGCTTGATCTTGGTTTCAGATAAAGCTCGGCACAATATCGTGGGCCGAAGGGCCTGTTCTGTGCTGTACTGTTCTATGTTCTATGTTATGTTCTATGTTCTAAGAGGACACAGGTTTAAGGTGCTGGGGAGTAGGTACAGAGGAGATGTCAGGGGTAGGTTTTTCACTCAGAGGGTGGTGGGTGCGTGGAATGGGCTGCCAGCAGCGGTGGTGGAGGTGGATTCAATAGGGTTGTTTAAGAGACTTTTAGATAAGTACATGGAACTTAGTAAGATAGAGGGTTATAGGTAAGCCGAGTAATCGCGATGGTAGGGACATGTTCGGCACGGCTTTGTGGGCTGAAGGGCCTGTATTGTGCTGTAGTTTTTCTATGTTTCTATGTTCACAGAGAACCAGGAGCAGCAAGTTCACAAGAAGATGGGTCAGAGTGAGGGGGGCTGGGCCGGGTCAGAGTGAGGGGGGCTGGGCCGGGTCAGAGTGAGGGGGGCGGGGAATGGCCGGGTCAGAGTGAGGGGGGGCAGGGCCGGATCAGAGTGAGGGGGGCAGGGAATGGCCGGGTCAGAGTGAGGGGGGCAGGGCCGGGTCAGAGTGAGGGGGGCTGGGCCGGGTCAGAGTGAGGGGGGCAGGGCCGGGTCAGAGTGAGGGGGGCAGGGCCGGGTCAGAGTGAGGGGGGCAGGGCCGGGTCAGAGTGAGGGGGGCAGGGAATGACCGGGTCAGAGTGAGGGGGGCAGGGCCGGGTCAGAGTGAGGGGGGCAGGGCCGGGTCAGAGTGAGGGGGGCAGGGCCGGGTCAGAGTGAGGGGGGCAGGGAATGGCCGGGTCAGAGTGAGGGGGGCAGGGAATGGCCGGGTCAGAGTGAGGGGGGCAGGGCCGGGTCAGAGTGAGGGGGGCAGGGCCGGGTCAGAGTGAGGGGGGCAGGGCCGGGTCAGAGTGAGGGGGGCAGGGAATGGCCGGGTCAGAGTGAGGGGAGCGGGGAATGGCCGGGTCAGAGTGAGGGGGGCAGGGAATGGCCGGGTCAGAGTGAGGGGGGCAGGGAATGGCCGGGTCAGAGTGAGGGGAGCGGGGAATGGCCGGGTCAGAGTGAGGGGGGCAGGGCCGGGTCAGAGTGAGGGGGGCTGGGAATGGCCGGGTCAGAGTGAGGGGAGCGGGGAATGGCCGGGTCAGAGTGAGGGGAGCAGGGCCGGGTCAGAGTGAGGGGGGCAGGGAATGGCCGGGTCAGAGTGAGGGGGGCAGGGAATGGCCGGGTCAGAGTGAGGGGGGCAGGGCCGGGTCAGAGTGAGGGGGGCAGGGCCGGGTCAGAGTGAGGGGGGCAGGGCCGGGTCAGAGTGAGGGGGGCGGGGAATGGCCGGGTCAGAGTGAGGGGGGCAGGGCCGGGTCAGAGTGAGGGGGGCAGGGCCGGGTCAGAGTGAGGGGGGCAGGGAATGGCCGGGTCAGAGTGAGGGGAGCAGGGCCGGGTCAGAGTGAGGGGGGCAGGGAATGGCCGGGTCAGAGTGAGGGGGGCAGGGAATGGCCGGGTCAGAGTGAGGGGGGCTGGGAATGGCCGGGTCAGAGTGAGGGGGGCAGGGAATGGCCGGGTCAGAGTGAGGGGAGCAGGGCCGGGTCAGAGTGAGGGGGCAGGGAATGGCCGGGTCAGAGTGAGGGGGGCAGGGAATGGCCGGGTCAGAGTGAGGGGAGCAGGGAATGGCCGGGTCAGAGTGAGGGGGGCAGGGCCGGGTCAGAGTGAGGGGGGCAGGGAATGGCCGGGTCAGAGTGAGGGGGGAATGGCCGGGTCAGAGTGAGGGGGGAATGGCCGGGTCAGAGTGAGGGGGGAATGGCCGGGTCAGAGTGAGGGGGGCAGGGAATGGCCGGGTCAGAGTGAGGGGGGCAGGGCCGGGTCAGAGTGAGGGGGGCAGGGAATGGCCGGGTCAGAGTGAGGGGGGAATGGCCGGGTCAGAGTGAGGGGGGCGGGGCCGGGTCAGAGTGAGGGGGGAATGGCCGGGTCAGAGTGAGGGGGGCAGGGCCGGGTCAGAGTGAGGGGGGAATGGCCGGGTCAGAGTGAGGGGGGCAGGGAATGGCCGGGTCAGAGTGAGGGGGGCAGGGCCGGGTCAGAGTGAGGGGGGCAGGGAATGGCCGGGTCAGAGTGAGGGGGGCAGGGAATGACCGGGTCAGAGTGAGGGGGGCAGGGCCGGGTCAGAGTGAGGGGGGAATGGCCGGGTCAGAGTGAGGGGGGAATGGCCGGGTCAGAGTGAGGGGAGCAGGGCCGGGTCAGAGTGACGGGGGAATGGCCGGGTCAGAGTGAGGGGAGCAGGGCCGGGTCAGAGTGAGGGGAGCAGGGCCGGGTCAGAGTGAGGGGGGCAGGGCCGGGTCAGAGTGAGGGGGGCGGGGAATGACCGGGTCAGAGTGAGGGGGGCAGGGCCGGGTCAGAGTGAGGGGGGAATGGCCGGGTCAGAGTGAGGGGAGCAGGGCCGGGTCAGAGTGACGGGGGAATGGCCGGGTCAGAGTGAGGGGAGCAGGGCCGGGTCAGAGTGAGGGGAGCAGGGCCGGGTCAGAGTGAGGGGGGCAGGGCCGGGTCAGAGTGAGGGGGCGGGGAATGGCCGGGTCAGAGTGAGGGGGGCAGGGCCGGGTCAGAGTGAGGGGGGCAGGGCCGGGTCAGAGTGAGGGGGGCAGGGAATGGCCGGGTCAGAGTGAGGGGGGAATGACCGGGTCAGAGTGAGGGGGGCAGGGCCGGGTCAGAGTGAGGGGGGCAGGGAATGGCCGGGTCAGAGTGAGGGGGGCAGGGCCGGGTCAGAGTGAGGGGGGAATGACCGGGTCAGAGTGAGGGGGGCAGGGAATGACCGGGTCAGAGTGAGGGGGGCAGGGAATGACCGGGTCAGAGTGAGGGGGGGGGGGGAAATGGCCGGGTCAGAGTGAGGGGGGCAGGGCCGGGTCAGAGTGAGGGGGGCAGGGAATGGCCGGGTCAGAGTGAGGGGGGCAGGGCCGGGTCAGAGTGAGGGGGGCAGGGAATGGCCGGGTCAGAGTGAGGGGGGCAGGGCCGGGTCAGAGTGAGGGGGGCAGGGCCGGGTCAGACTGAGGGGGGCAGGGCCGGGTCAGACTGAGGGGGGCGGGGAATGACCGGGTCAGAGTGAGGGGGGCGGGGAATGGCCGGGTCAGAGTGAGGGGGGCAGGGCCGGGTCAGAGTGAGGGGGGAATGGCCGGGTCAGAGTGAGGGGGGCGGGGAATGGCCGGGTCAGAGTGAGGGGGGCAGGGAATGGCCGGGTCAGAGTGAGGGGGGCGGGGAATGGCCGGGTCAGAGTGAGGGGGGCGGGGCCGGGTCAGAGTGAGGGGGGCGGGGAATGGCCGGGTCAGAGTGAGGGGGGCAGGGAATGACCGGGTCAGAGTGAGGGGGGCAGGGCCGGGTCAGAGTGAGGGGGGCAGGGCCGGGTCAGAGTGAGGGGGGCTGGGAATGGCCGGGTCAGAGTGAGGGGGGAATGACCGGGTCAGAGTGAGGGGGGAATGGCCGGGTCAGAGTGAGGGGGGAATGACCGGGTCAGAGTGAGGGGGGCAGGGCCGGGTCAGAGTTAGGGGGGAATGACCGGGTCAGAGTGAGGGGGGCAGGGCCGGGTCAGAGTGAGGGGGGCGGGGAATGGCCGGGTCAGAGTGAGGGGGGAATGGCCGGGTCAGAGTGAGGGGGGCAGGGCCGGGTCAGAGTTAGGGGGGAATGACCGGGTCAGAGTGAGGGGGGCAGGGCCGGGTCAGAGTGAGGGGGGCAGGGCCGGGTCAGAGTGAGGGGGGCAGGGCCGGGTCAGAGTGAGGGGGGCAGGGCCGGGTCAGAGTGAGGGGGGCAGGGAATGGCCGGGTCAGAGTGAGGGGGGCAGGGCCGGGTCAGAGTGAGGGGGGCTGGGAATGGCCGGGTCAGAGTGAGGGGGGCAGGGAATGGCCGGGTCAGAGTGAGGGGGGCAGGGCCGGGTCAGAGTGAGGGGGGCAGGGAATGGCCGGGTCAGAGTGAGGGGGGCAGGGAATGGCCGGGTCAGAGTGAGGGGGGCAGGGCCGGGTCAGAGTGAGGGGGGCAGGGAATGGCTGGGTCAGAGTGAGGGGGGCGGGGAATGGCTGGGTCAGAGTGAGGGGGGCGGGGAATGGCCGGGTCAGAGTGAGGGGGGCGGGGGATGACCGGGTCAGAGTGAGGGGGGCGGGGGATGACCGGGTCAGAGTGAGGGGGGCAGGGCCGGGTCAGAGTGAGGGGGGAATGACCGGGTCAGAGTGAGGGGGGAATGGCCGGGTCAGAGTGAGGGGGGCAGGGCCGGGTCAGAGTGAGGGGGGCGGGGAATGACCGGGTCAGAGTGAGGGGGGCCGGGAATGGCCGGGTCAGAGTGAGGGGGGCTGGGAATGGCCGGGTCAGAGTGAGGGGGGCCGGGAATGGCCGGGTCAGAGTGAGGGGGGCAGGGCCGGGTCAGAGTGAGGGGAGCGGGGAATGGCCGGGTCAGAGTGAGGGGGGCAGGGAATGGCCGGGTCAGAGTGAGGGGGGCTGGGCCGGGTCAGAGTGAGGGGGGCAGGGCCGGGTCAGAGTGAGGGGGGCAGGGCCGGGTCAGAGTGAGGGGGGCAGGGAATGGCCGGGTCAGATTGAGGGGGGAATGACCGGGTCAGAGTGAGGGGGGCAGGGCCGGGTCAGAGTGAGGGGGGAATGACCGGGTCAGAGTGAGGGGGGCAGGGCCGGGTCAGAGTGAGGGGGGCAGGGCCGGGTCAGAGTGAGGGGGGCAGGGCCGGGTCAGAGTGAGGGGGGCAGGGAATGGCCGGGTCAGAGTGAGGGGGGAATGACCGGGTCAGAGTGAGGGGGGCAGGGAATGACCGGGTCAGAGTGAGGGGGGCAGGGCCGGGTCAGAGTGAGGGGGGAATGACCGGGTCAGAGTGAGGGGGGAATGGCCGGGTCAGAGTGAGGGGGGCCGGGAATGGCCGGGTCAGAGTGAGGGGGGCCGGGAATGGCCGGGTCAGAGTGAGGGGGGCAGGGCCGGGTCAGAGTGAGGGGGGCGGGGAATGGCCGGGTCAGAGTGAGGGGGGCGGGGAATGGCCGGGTCAGAGTGAGGGGGGCGGGGAATGGCCGGGTCAGAGTGAGGGGGGGCAGGGCCGGGTCAGAGTGAGGGGGGCAGGGCCGGGTCAGAGTGAGGGGGACAGGGAATGGCCGGGTCAGAGTGAGGGGGACAGGGAATGGCAGGGTCAGAGTGAGGGGGGCCGGGAATGACCGGGTCAGAGTGAGGGGGGCAGGGCCGGGTCAGAGTGAGGGGGGCCGGGAATGGCCGGGTCAGAGTGAGGGGGGCAGGGCCGGGTCAGAGTGAGGGGGGGCAGGGCCGGGTCAGAGTGAGGGGGGCCGGGAATGGCCGGGTCAGAGTGAGGGGGGCAGGGCCGGGTCAGAGTGAGGGGGGAATGGCCGGGTCAGAGTGAGGGGGGCAGGGAATGGCCGGGTCAGAGTGAGGGGGGCGGGGAATGGCCGGGTCAGAGTGAGGGGGGGCAGGGCCGGGTCAGAGTGAGGGGGGCAGGGCCGGGTCAGAGTGAGGGGGACAGGGAATGGCCGGGTCAGAGTGAGGGGGACAGGGAATGGCCGGGTCAGAGTGAGGGGGGCCGGGAATGACCGGGTCAGAGTGAGGGGGGCAGGGCCGGGTCAGAGTGAGGGGGGCCGGGAATGGCCGGGTCAGAGTGAGGGGGGCAGGGCCGGGTCAGAGTGAGGGGGGCAGGGAATGGCCGGGTCAGAGTGAGGGGGGCAGGGCCGGGTCAGAGTGAGGGGGGCAGGGCCGGGTCAGAGTGAGGGGGGCAGGGCCGGGTCAGAGTGAGGGGGGCGGGGAATGACCGGGTCAGAGTGAGGGGGGAATGGCCGGGTCAGAGTGAGGGGGGCGGGGAATGACCGGGTCAGAGTGAGGGGGGCGGGGAATGACCGGGTCAGAGTGAGGGGGGCAGGGAATGACCGGGTCAGAGTGAGGGGGGCGGGGAATGACCGGGTCAGAGTGAGGGGGGCGGGGAATGACCGGGTCACACTGACTGTCCTCAGTAGAAAGATTGAGCGAGTATAAAGGCTGAGGGAAGAGTCAGTGTGGGGGAGAGTATTGGAGGGACTCAGCTGGAAGGAGATTCCGAGACGCAGAGTTGGTGTAAAGATTACTGCATTGTCCTGCATTCATTGAGGTTCTTGCTGTGCTGAGTGTGTTCCGGGAAAGATTGTGTCGGCTGTGAATACACAGCGAAACGAGGGATTCGAGGTTCGGGAAGACGAGGAGCTGGTCTCCATGTGTTGTTGGAGTTTCTGATCTTTCACACCTGTCAGAGCACGACAGCCTTCTGATTGCGTGAGAAAGATTAATTGGCTGGTTAAATCCCCTGCTTAATCTTGTTAATCCCCCGATTAATCTGTGAACCTTATCCCCCCTCCAGAGTCTCCAAGAAGCAAAAGAGGAGGAAACGGCAGTCGGAGGTAAGAAATGTTGTGGGAGCGACAAGGAACAAAGAACAATACAGCACAGGAACAGGCCCTTCGGCCCTCCAAGCCCGCACCGATCCTGTGTTCCTAACTAGACCATCAACATTAAGAGCATTCAAGTGGTTATTGGATAAACATATGGATGATATTGGAATAGTGTAGATTAGAGGGGCTTTAGATTGGTTCCACTGGTCGGCCCAACATCGAGGGCCGAAGGGCCTGTACTGTGCTGTAATGTTCTGTGTTCTATGTTTGTATCCCTCTATTCCCCGTCTATTCATGTGGCTATCTCGATAAGTCGGTGCAGGCGAGCTCTGGTTATCTCATCGTCACCCTGTCTATTCATCTCCCTGCCCCATCTGATCGTACACACACTATCCACGTTCATCTGATACCCTGCTGCCTGTCTGTACTTGTCTCAACTCCCTTCCCCGTCAGCCTTGGAGTAATGTGTTGATTTAAACATTCTTATCATTGTTTTCAGCTCTTTGGCCTCAGCCCTGCCTCTGTGCATGTGTTTGTGTGTGTGGGGGGGAGTGTGTGTTTGGGGGGGAGTGTGTGTTTGGGGGGGAGTGTGTGTGTGGGGGGGAGTGTGTGTGTGTGGGGGGGAGTGTGTGTGTGGGGTGGGAGTGTGTGTGTGGGGGGGGAGTGTGTGTGTGGGGGGGGAGTGTGTGTGTGGGGGGGGAGTGTGTGTGTGGGGGGGGAGTGTGTGTGTGGGGGGGGAGTGTGTGTGTGGGGGGGGGAGTGTGTGTGTGGGGGGGGAGTGTGTGTGTGGGGGGGGAGTGTGTGTGTGGGGGGGGAGTGTGTGTGTGGGGGGGGAGTGTGTGTGTGTGGGGGGGGAGTGTGTGTGTGGGGGGGGAGTGTGTGTGTGGGGGGGGAGTGTGTGTGTGGGGGGGGAGTGTGTGTGTGGGGGGGGAGTGTGTGTGTGGGGGGGGAGTGGTGTGTGGGGGGGGAGTGTGTGTGTGGGGGGGGAGTGTGTGTGTGGGGGGGGAGTGTGTGTGTGGGGGGGGAGTGTGTGTGTGTGGGGGGGGAGTGTGTGTGTGTGGGGGGGGAGTGTGTGTGTGTGGGGGGGGAGTGTGTGTGTGTGGGGGGGGAGTGTGTGTGTGTGTGGGGGGGAGTGTGTGTGTGGGGGGGAGTGTGGTGGGGGGGGGAGTGCGGTGGGGGGGGGGGGAGTGCGGTGGGGGGGGGGGGGGGAGTGCGGTGGGGGGGGGGGGGGGAGTGCGGTGGGGGGGGGGGGGGGAGTGCGGTGGGGGGGGGGGGGGGGAGTGCGGTGGGGGGGGGGGGAGTGCGGTGGGGGGGGGGGAGTGCGGTGGGGGGGGGGGGGAGTGCGGTGGGAGGGGGGGAGTGCGGTGGGGGGGGGGGGGGGAGTGCGGTGGGGGGGGGGGGGGGGAGTGCGGTGGGGGGGGGGGGGGGAGTGCGGTGGGGGGGGGGGGGGAGTGCGGTGGGGGGGGGGGGGGGGAGTGCGGTGGGGGGGGGGGGGAGTGCGGTGGGGGGGGGGGGAGTGCGGTGGGGGGGGGAGTGCGGTGGGGGGGGGGGGAGTGCGGTGGGGGGGGGGGGGAGTGCGGTGGGGGGGGGGGGGAGTGCGGTGGGGGGGGGGGGGGGAGTGCGGTGGGGGGGGGGGGGGAGTGCGGTGGGGGGGGGGGGGGGAGTGCGGTGGGGGGGGGGGGGAGTGCGGTGGGGGGGGGGGGGGGAGTGCGGTGGGGGGGGGGGAGTGCGGTGGGGGGGGGGGGGGGAGTGCGGTGGGGGGGGGGGGGGAGTGCGGTGGGGGGGGGGGGGGAGTGCGGTGGGGGGGGGGGGGGGAGTGCGGTGGGGGGGGGGGGGGGAGTGCGGTGGGGGGGGGGGGGGAGTGCGGTGGGGGGGGGGGGGAGTGCGGTGGGGGGGGGGGGGGGAGTGCGGTGGGGGGGGGGGGGAGTGCGGTGGGGGGGGGGGGGAGTGCGGTGGGGGGGGGGGGGAGTGCGGTGGGGGGGGGGAGTGCGGTGGGGGGGGGGAGTGCGGTGGGGGGGGGGAGTGCGGTGGGGGGGGGGAGTGCGGTGGGGGGGGGGAGTGCGGTGGGGGGGGGGTGGGGTGGGGGGGGGAGTGCGGTGGGGTGGGGTGGGGGGGGGAGTGCGGTGGGGTGGGGGGGGGGGTGGGGTGGGGTGGGGGGGGGGAGTGCGGTGGGGTGGGGTGGGGGGGGGGAGTGCGGTGGGGGTGTGGGGTGGGGGCGGAGTGCGGTGGGGGGGGGGGGGAGTGCGGTGGGGGGGGGGGAGTGCGGTGAGGGGGGGTGGGGTGGGGGAGTGCGGTGGTGGGGGGTGGGGTGGGGGGGGGAGTGCGGTGGGGGTGTGGGGTGGGGGGGGGAGTGCGGTGGGGGGGGGTGGGGTGGGGGGGAGTGCGGTGGGGGGGGGGGAGTGCGGTGGGGGGGGGGGGGGGAGTGCGGTGGGGGGGGGGGAGTGCGGTGGGGGGGGGGGAGTGTGGTGGGGGGGGGGGGGGGAGTGCGGTGGGGGGGGGGGAGTGCGGTGGTGGGGGGGGGGGGGGGGGGGAGTGCGGTGTTCGGGGGGGGGGGGGAGTGCGGTGGTCGGGGGGGGGGGGGAGTGCGGTGGTGGGGGGGGGGGAGTGCGGTGGGGGGGGGGGGGGGGGAGTGTGGGGGGGGAGTGTGGGGGGGGGGGGGGAGTGTGGGGGGGGGGGGCGGTGGTGGGGGTGGAGGCCAGGGGGGCGGGGGCGGGGGCACGCGGGGGGGGGGGGGGGAGGCCAGGGGGGCGGGGGCGCGCGGGGGGGGGAGGCCAGGGGGGCGGGGGCGGGGGCACGCGGGGGGGGGGGGAGGCCAGGGAAGGGGGGGGCGGGGGCGCGTGAGAGAGAGAGTGTTTTCCGTTGCCTGGGATCCAACACCCACCTCCACTCCGTCACTTTCATAAGAATCATAAGAACTCGGAGCAGGAGGAGGCCATTCAGCCCCTCGAGTCTGCTCCGCCATTCAATATAATCATGGCTGATCTTGTCTCTGCCTCAACTCCACTTTCCTGCCCGCTCTCCGTAACCCTTCAACCCCATTATTAATTAAACATCTGTCCATCTCCCCAAGTTTACTCAATGTCCCAGCATCCACCGTCCTCTGAGGAGTGAATACCACAGATTCACAACCCTCCGAGAGAAGTAGTTCCTCCTCATCTCTTTTAAATGCCCTTTATCCTAAAACTATGATCTCTTGTTCTAGATTGTCCCACACGAGGAAGTACCCGCTTTCTCAATACCTTTTGTCATCTTGTAAACCTCCATCAAATCTCCCCTCATTCTTCTAAACTCGATAGAGTATCGGCCTAAACTGCTCAATCTCTCTTCATTCGACAAACCCCTCATCTCTGGAATCAATCCAGTGAACCTCCTCTGAACTGCCTCCAATGCCACTGCATCTTTCCTTAAATACGGGGACCAAAACCGTACACAATATTCGGAGTGTGATCTCATTCATACTTTGCACAGTAGCAGCAACACTTCGTTACTTTTATATTCTATTCCTTTAGCTATAAATGCTAAACGTGCTTTACTTATAACTGGCTTTCTGTGACTCATGAGGGCGGCACGGTAGCGCAGTGGTTAGCACTGCTGCTTCACAGCTCCGGGGACCTGGGTTCAATTCCCGGCTCGGGTCACTGTCTGTGTGGAGTTTGCACATTCTCCTCGTGTCTGCGTGGGTTTCCTCCCACAGTCCAAAGATGTGCAGGTTAGGTCGATTGGCCATGTTAAAACTGCCCCTTCGTGTCCTGAGATGTGTAGGTTAGAGGGATTAGTGGGTAAAATATGTAAGGATATGGGGGTAGGGCCTGGGTGGGATTGTGGTCGGTGCAGACTCGATGGGCCAAATGGCCTCTTTCTGCACTGTAGGGTTTCTATGATTTCTATGAATGAGGACACCCAGATCCCTCTGCACTGAAGCACTCCAGCGTCTCTCTCCATTTAGATAATAAGTCGCCTTCCCATTTTTGCGATCAAAATGCATGACCTCACACTTATCCACCTTAAACTCCATCATTTTGGCCCATTCTCCGAACCTGTCCATATCCATTTGTAAATTGTTCATTCTTTACTGCCGTTTACCATCACACCGATTTAAGTGAGATTTGCAAATGTGGCTACAGAGCCTTCTATGCCTGAATCCAGGCTGTTAATATAGATTGTAAATAGCTGGGGCCCAAGGACCGAACCCTGTGGCACCCCCACTAGTTACTACTACCCGTCCAGAAATAAAAACATTTATCCCGACTCTGTCTTCTGTCGGTTATATGGTATTTGCTACCAAATAAACCTGTTGGACTTTAACCTGGTGTTGTTAAAACTCTTATTCTGTCGGTTAGCCAGTCTTCTGTCCAAACTAATAAATTACCGCGAGCCCCCTTCAAGACACTGAGCTATTTCCATCTGTGCCAGTGTCTGCACTGGGCCCACACTGGCTTACACTGTCGGGTTATATGTGCTGATACCCCTCTGAGAGTAGTTACCAGTTTGGTCACTTTGATGACACTGGCGTGCTGGTCTAGTTCCAGAAATCCATGTTAGTGCAAATGACCTTCGACCCTACCCAACGTGTTTCCAATACCCAGGAAAATCCGGCATGGTCTCAGTCGCGAGGATGCTGGATTTTGGACGTGCTGCCTGTTCAATTCATTGTGTTCACTCTCCTAGATGTTGAGTGAGAGTTTCCCTGAAGCCACCAACCCCCAAAGCCTCCCGTCCACAGTCACTCACTCGGAGAGGAGGAGCGGGACTGCAGAGGAGGAGAGAGTGAGTGAGAGCAGCAAACCTTGTCAGGAGCAGGAGTCGGACACAGCGGCGGAGCCACAGCAGCATGTCCCAGCAGGGGAAAGGATAGCAGCTTCACCGAGGTGAGGACTCGGCTAGACGCCTGGCTGGCTGAAACCCAGCACTGACTCAAACTCTCCACTATCAGTCCCTTTAAACAGGCCCAATCGGTGGTGAGGGCAGAGGGCGGGGACCCTGCGATCGGGGAGGGTGGAGGTCGGGCCCCCTGCGGTCGGGGAGGGCGGAGGTCGGGCTCCCTGCGGTCGGGGAGGGCGGGGCACCCTGCGGTCGGGGAGGGCGGAGGTCGGGCTCCCTGCGGTCGGGGAGGGCGGGGCACCCTGCGGTCGGGGAGGGCGGAGGACGGCCGCCCTGCGGTCGGGGAGGGTGGAGGGCGGGGCACCCTGCGGTCGGGGAGGGCGGAGGTCGGGTCCCTGCGGTCGGGGAGGGCGGAGGTCGGGGAGGGCGGAGGTCGGGTCCCTGCGGTCGGGGAGGGCGGAGGTCGGGTCCCTGCGGTCGGGGAGGGCGGAGGTCGGGTCCCTGCGGTCGGGGAGGGCGGGGCACCCTGCGGTCGGGGAGGGCGGAGGTCGGGCCCCCTGCGGTCGGGGAGGGCGGAGGTCGGGCCCCCTGCGGTCGGGGAGGGCGGAGGTCGGGCCCCCTGCGGTCGGGGAGGGTGGAGGTCGGGCCCCCTGCGGTCGGGGAGGGCGGAGGTCGGGCACCCTGCGGTCGGGGAGGGTGGAGGTCGGGCCCCCTGCGGTCGGGGAGGGCGGAGGTCGGGCCCCCTGCGGTCGGGGAGGGCGGAGGTCGGGCTCCCTGCGGTCGGGGAGGGCGGGGCACCCTGCGGTCGGGGAGGGCGGAGGACGGCCGCCCTGCGGTCGGGGAGGGCGGAGGTCGGGCCCCCTGCGATCGGGGAGGGCGGAGGTCGGGCTCCCTGCGGTCGGGGAGGGCGGGGCACCCTGCGGTCGGGGAGGGCGGAGGACGGCCGCCCTGCGGTCGGGGAGGGTGGAGGGCGGGGCACCCTGCGGTCGGGGAGGGCGGAGGTCGGGTCCCTGCGGTCGGGGAGGGCGGAGGTCGGGGAGGGCGGAGGTTGGGTCCCTGCGGTCGGGGAGGGCGGAGGTCGGGTCCCTGCGGTCGGGGAGGGCGGAGGTCGGGCCCCCTGCGGTCGGGGAGGGCGGAGGTCGGGTCCCTGCGGTCGGGGAGGGCGGAGGTCGGGTCCCTGCGGTCGGGGAGGGCGGAGGGCGGGGCACCCTGCGGTCGGGGAGGGCGGAGGTCGGGCACCCTGCGGTCGGGGAGGGCGGAGGTCGGGTCCCCTGCGGTCGGGGAGGGCGGAGGTCGGGCACCCTGCGGTCGGGGAGGGCGGAGGTCGGGTCCCTGCGGTCGGGGAGGGCGGAGGTCGGGTCCCCTGCGGTCGGGGAGGGCGGAGGTCGGGCCCCCTGCGGTCGGGGAGGGCGGAGGTCGGGTCCCTGCGGTGGCGGAGGTCGGGGAGGTCGGAGGTCGGTGGGTCATTGGCTCATTTTCAGATTTGTTCCCTTTTCTTACAGCTGTTTAAAATCGAAACGAGGGCAAAAAGGAAAAGAACGGAAGGACGGAGGGAAAGGAGCCGCTCGAGACACAGCTTCTCAGGTCAGTGCGTCTGAGGGTGGCAACCAGGAGACAGGAGGCAGCAGTGTGGGGGTAAGGGGAGAGGGGGGGTGGGGGAGACAGCGGGGTGGGGGTAAGGGGAGAGAGGGGGTGGGGGTAAAGGGAGAGGGGGTGGGGGAAGATGAGGGGAGTGTTGGGGGAGAGAGGAAGCTCGGGGGAGAGGTGGGGAAGTGGGCTGAGGGGGGTGGGGGTGAAACAGGAGGGGATTGGACTGAGGAGAGCCGGGGCGAGTTGTTGGGGAGGGGGTTGGGGGGAGGGCTGGCAGAGGGAGGGCTATGTTGGGGGTGGAGGGTCTTGTGGAGAAGGTGGACACCCAGTGAAGCCTGCTTCAAGCTCGCAGGAGATGGGGAGTGAAACACGAGATTCAGTTCCCGTGCGGAGGCTGTGGCACTCTCTCATTCTCCAGGAAGGTGCTGCACCATTCACTAAGACCCTGACTGCTTTTAACCCACTTTCCACCCTCTATAAGCCCAGCTTTTCCTGGTAAGATAACCCTCCATCTCCCACATCCCTGGTATCAGCCGAGTGAACTCTCTCTGAACTGCATCTAATGCATTTACGTCTTCCCTTAAACAAGGAGCCAACACTGTGCACAATATTCCAGTGCTGTCACCACTGCCCTGAACCACTGATGTGGAGGTGCTGGCGTTGGACTGGGGTAAACACAGTAAGAAGTTTAACAACACCAGGTTAAAGTCCAACAGGTTTATTTGGTAGCAAAAGTCACACAGGCTTTCGGAGCTGCAAGCC
The DNA here is from genome assembly GCF_964213995.1 of Mustelus asterias. Classification (NCBI taxonomy): domain Eukaryota; kingdom Metazoa; phylum Chordata; class Chondrichthyes; order Carcharhiniformes; family Triakidae; genus Mustelus; species Mustelus asterias. The sequence continues at coordinate 31,771 of NW_027591462.1, read as the reverse complement.
CCTTCTTCAGGTGAGTGGGAATTCTGTTCACAAACAGAGCATATAAAGACACAGACTCAATTTAAATTAAATTGAGTTTGTGTCTTTATACGCTCTGTTTGTGAACAGAATTCCCACTCACCTGAAGAAGGGGCTTGCAGCTCCGAAAGCCTGTGTGACTTTTGCTACCAAATAAACCTGTTGGACTTTAACCTGGTGTTGTGAGACTTCTTACTGTGTGAACCCTGAAGCATCACCTCGCTACTTTAATGTGGTGATGGTTATCACCGCAGCCAGGGTTATCTCCTGAACAAATCAAATCCAGTGGAACCTTGCCCCAATGACCCTCATTCTGAAAACAAGGTTAAACTCCTGATAAAGACTGTATTTCTTTTGGTAATTCATATCTTGGAAAGGATTTGGTCAATTCCTCTGCAATCACCTTTGGTATAATTTCCTGAAAAGCATTGCTTCTGTAAATCTGTCAACACCTCCATGACTGTCACTAAATCTTGATGCTATTTTTAGTCTTGGGGAGGAGTCATACACAATGTAACAGGACCCTGTTAAAAGCTTCCTCAAATGCCAGAACTGGAATTAACGGTACAGATTTCATTACTGCTTAAGACAACTTTCACGCCACACAAGTGCCAGACAATGGCCACCTTCAACAAGAGAGAATCTAACCATCACTCCTTGACATTCAATGGTTTTACCATTGCTGAATCCCCCACCATCACCATCCTGGGAGGGTCACCATTGACCAGAAACTGAACCGGACAAGCCATATAAATACTGTGGCCACCAGAACAGGTCAAAAGCTAGGAATCCTGCAGCAAGTAACTTGCCTCCTGACTCCCCAAAGCCTGTCCACCATCTACAAGGCACAAGTCAGGAGTGTGATGGAATACTCCCCACTTACCTGGATGGATGCAGCTCCAACAACACTCAAGAAGCTCAACACCATCCAGGACAAAACAGCCCCGCTTGATTGGCACCACATCCACAAACATTCACTCCCTCCACCGCTCAGTGTACAGTAGCAGCAGTGTGTACCATCTACAAGATATACTGCAGGAACTCATCAAGGCTCCTTAGGCAGCGCCTTCCAAACCCATAACCTCTACCATCTAGAAGGACAAGAGCAGCAGATACCTGGGAAGACCACCACCTGGAGGTTCCCCTCCGAGCCACTCACCATCCTGACTTGGAAATATATCGGCCGTTCCTTCACTGTCGCTGGGTCAGAATCCTGGAATTCCCTCCCTAACAGCACGGTGGATGTACCTACACCTCAGGGACTGCAGTGGTTCCAGAAGGCAGCTCACCGCCACCTTCCCAAGGGGCAATTGGGGATGGGCAATAAATACTGACCCAGCCAGGGTAATCCTCATTCCTTGAATGAACTTTAAAATGTTTTCCTATCACTTGACATGTAGTCCAGGCCAATGGAAATGTTCCTGTATCCTGGCATGAGTTTTCCTAATTCCCAAATGTCCAGCTATGAGCCGCTGTCAGAATGTCATTCCGGTATCCAGATTGGTGCACTCTCACCCACTGTTCCTCTGCCGGGACCTGCGGAGACCTCCATTCACACATTGTCTGAGAGTGCGGACATCCTGCACTGTGCTCTGTTTCAGGGGAGCTGTCTGCAATAACTGTTTCAACTCTGGGTCCAACTACTGTAACTTCACTAACTTCAAAGAACAAAATATCTCATTCAGCTCATTCGCTTTAATCTCCTCTTCCTGAGTAATCTTTTCATCGCTGAATCCTGCCAATTGTCCAGCACCCTCCCTGTCTCTGAGATTTGTCCTGTTTAAGCGGGTGTGTCTGTGACCTACAGACAATGCAGGATCTTTCTATACACCCGCTATGGATTGTGTTATAGCAGCCTGCTCCTCTGCAATGGGCATGCTCAATGCTAGCCACCCAGTGATATCATTCACTAGAATGAACTGAACCCCTTCTCTGCTGCCCCAACAACCCCCTGTTTACAAATCACCTTACATTTACATTATACAATTCATCAGGAGGCCATGGCACAGTGGTATTGTCACTGGGCTAGTAATCCAGATACCCAGGGTAATGCTCTGGGGACCCGGGTTCGAATCCCACCACGGCAGATGGTGAAATTTGAATTCAGTAAAAATCTGGAATTAAGAATCTACTGATGACCATGAACCCATTGTCAATGGTCGGAAAAACCCATCTGGGTCACAAATGTCCTTTAGGGAAGGGAATCTGCCGTCCTTACCCTGTCTGGCCTACATGTGACTCCAGTGCCACAGCAATGTGGGTGACTGTTAAATGCCGTCAGGGATGGGCAATAAATGCTGGCCCAGTAAACCTAACACTTCCATGAATTCTACTCACTGTCTGCTGCTATTAGGCAGGAAATTAGAGGCATAAATTGGAAGGAGGTTTTCTCAGGGAAATGTACAGAAGAAATGTGGCAAATTTTCAAGGAAAATTTGTCTGGAGCTCTGCACAGCAACGTTCCAATGAGACAGGGGAGTTATGGTAGGTCACAGGAACCATGGTGCATGAAAGCTGTAACGAATTTAGTTAAGAAGAAAAGAAAAGCCTACAAAAGGTTCAGGGAGCTAGGTAATGTTAGAAATCTAGAAGAGTATACGACTAGTAGGAAGGAACTTAAGAGGGAAATTAGAAGAGCCAGGAGGGGACATGAGAAGGCCTTGGCAGACAGGATAAAGGAAAACCCCAAGGCATTCTACAAGTATGTGAAGAGCAAGAGGATAAGATGTGAAGGAGTAGGACCTATCAAATGTGACGGTGGGAAAGTCTGTATAGAACCGGTAGAAATGGCAGAGGTACTCAATGAATACTTTACTTCAGTATTCACAGTGGAATAGGATCTTGATAGTTGCAGTGCAGACTTGCAGTGGACTGAGAAGATGGAGCATGTGGGCATTAGGAAAGAGGATGTGTTGAAACTTTTGAAAAGCATCAAGTTAGATAAATCACTGGGAGCGGATGGGATGTACCCCAGGTTACTGTGGGAGGCAAGGGAAGAGATTGCTGATCCTCTGGTGATGATCTTTGCATCATCAATGGAGACGGGAGAGGTTCCGGAGGATTGCGGATGTGGTTCTGTTACTCAAGAAAGGGAGAAGGGATAGCCCGGGAAATTATAGACCAGTGAGTCTAACCTGGTTGGTAAGTTGATGGAGAAGATCCTGAGAGGCAGGATTTATGAACATCTGGAGAAGAATAGTATGATCAGAAATAGCCAGCACGGCTTTGTCCAAGGCAGATCATGCCTTCCAAGCCTAATTGAATTTTTTGAAGATGTAACTAGACACATAGACAAGGGAAGAGCGGTAGATATAGTTTATATGGATTTCAGCAAGGCATTTGATAAGGTGCCCCATGCAAGGCTTATTGAGAAAGTGAGGGGGCATGGGATCCAAGGGGACATTGCCTTGTGGATTCAGAACTGGCTTGCCCACAGAAGACAAAGAGTGGTTGTAGATGGGTCTTTTTCAGCATGGAGGTTGGTCACCAGTGGAGTGCCCCAGGGATCTGTTCTGGGACCCTTGCTATTTGTGATTTTTATAAATGACCTGGGTGAGGAAGTGGAAGGATGGGTTGGCAAGTTTGCTGATGACACAAAGGTTGGTGGTGTTGTGGATAGTGTAGAGGGATGTCAGCAGTTGCAACGAGACATCAATAAGATGCAAGACTGGGCGGAGAAGTGGCAGATGGACTTCAACCCAGATAAGTGTGTGGTGGTTCATTTTGGCAGGTCGAATAGGATGAAAGAATATAATATTAAGGGTAAGACGCTTGGCAGTGTGGAAGATCAGAAGGATCTTGGGGTCCGGGTTCATAGGACGCTCAAAGCAGCGTCGCAGGTAGAGGCTGTGGTTAAGAAGGCGTATGGAATACTGGCCTTCATCAATAGAGGAATTGAGTTTAGAAATTGGGAGATAATGCTGCAGCTGTATAGTACTCTGGTCAGACCCCACCTGGAGTACTGTGCCCAGTTCTGGTCGCCTCATTACAGAAAGGATGTGGAAGCCATAGAAAGGGTGCAGAGGAGATTTACAAGGATGTTGCCTGGATTAGGCGGCATGCCTTATGAGGATAGGTTGAGAGAGCTAGGTCTTTTCTCCTTGGAGAAGTGAAGGATGAGAGGTGACCTGATAGAGGTGGATAAGATGTTGAGAGGTATTGATAGAGTGGATTCTCAGAGGCTTTTACCCAGGGCTGAAATGTTTGTCACGAGAGGTCACAGGTTTAGGGTGCTGGGGAGTAGGTATAGAGGAGATGTTAGGGTTAAGTTTTTCACTCAGAGGGTGGTGGGTGGGTGGAATCGGCTGCCGGTAGTGGTGGAGGCGGATTCGATAGGGTCTTTTAAAAGACTTTTGGATAAGTTCATGGAAGTTCGTAAGATAGAGGGTTATAGGTAAGCCTAGTAGGTAGGGACATGTTCGGCGCAACTTGTGGGCCAAAGGGCCTGTTTGTGCTGTAGCTTTTCTATGTTTCTATGTTCTAACCCTTCTGGGCAGCAGATGGCACTATCCCATCACAATAATGTTTGGCTAACGTCTGTATCCTTTAACAGCTTCTCTCACTAAACATAAGAACTAGGAGCAGGAGTAGGCCATCTGGCCCCTCGAGCCTGCTCCACCATTCAATAAGATCATGGCTGATCTTTTTGTGGACTCAGCCCCACTTACCCGCCCGCTCACCATAACCCTTAATTCCTTCACTGTTCAAAAATGTATCTATCCTTGCCTTAAAAACATTCAATGAGGTAGCCTCAACTGCTTCACTGGGCAGGGAATTCCACAGATTCACAACCCTTTGTGTGAAGTTCCTCCTCAACTCAGTCCTAAATCTGCTCCCCCTTATTTTGAGGCTATGCCCCCTAGTTCTAGTTTCACTCGCCAGTGGAAACAACTTCCCTGCTTCTATCTTATCTATTCCCTTCATATTCTTATATGTTTCTTTAAGATCTCCCCTCATTCTTCTGAATTCCAATGAGTATAGCCCCAGTCTACTCAGTCTCTCCTCATAAGCCAATCCTCTCAACTCTGGAATCAACCTCGTGAATCTCCTCTGCACCCCCTCCAATGCCAGTATATCCTTTCTCAAATAAGGAGACCAAAACTGTACACAGAACTCCAGGTGTGGCCTCACCAGCACCTTATACAGCTGTAACATAACCTCGCTGTTTTTAAACTCCGTCCCTCTAGCAATGAAGGACAAAATTCCATTTGCCTTCTTAATTACCTGCCGCACCTGCAAACCAACTCCTTGAGATTCCTGCACAAGGACACCCAGGTCCCTCTGCACAGCAGCATGCTGCAATTTTTCACCATTCAAATAATAGTCCATTTTGCTGTTATTCCTACCAAAATGGATGACCTCACATTTACCAACATTGTACTCCATCTGCCAGACCCTCGCCCACTCACTTAGATTATCTATATCCCTTTGCAGCCTTTCAGCGTCCTCTGCACACTTTGCTCTTCCATTCATCTTAGTGTCATCTGTGAATTTTGACACACTACACTTGGTCCCCAACTCCAAATCATCGATGTAAATCGTAAACAATTGCGGTCCCAACACTGATCCCTGAGGAACACCGCTAGTCACTGATCGCCAACCAGAAAAACTCCCATTTACCCCCACTCTTTGCTTTCTGTTAGTTAACCAATCCTCTATTCATGCTAATACATTACCCATAACACCGTGCAGCTTTATCTTATGTAGCAGTCTTTGGTGCGGCACCTTGTCAAATGCCTTCTGGAAATCCAGATACACCAGATAAACACGGACACCTCCCCTTCACAACACGGACACCTCCCCTTCACAACACGGACACCTCCCCGTCGCAACACGGACACCTCCCCTTCACAACACGGACACCTCCCCTTCACAACACGGACACCTCCCCTTCACAACACGGACACCTCCCCTTCACAACACGGACACCTCCCCGTCGCAACACGGACACCTCCCCTTCACAACACGGACACCTCCCCTTCACAACACGGACACCTCCCCGTCGCAACACGGACACCTTCCCTTCACAACACGGACACCTTCCCTTCGCAACACGGACACCTCCCCGTCGCAACACGGACACCTCCCCGTCGCAACACGGACACCTCCCCGTCGCAACACGGACACCTCCCCTTCGCAACACGGACACCTCCCCTTCGCAACACGGACACCTCCCCTTCGCAACACGGACACCTTCCCTTCGCAACACGGACACCTTCCCTTCGCAACACGGACACCTTCCCTTCGCAACACGGACACCTTCCCTTCGCAACACGGACACCTTCCCGTCGCAACACGGACACCTTCCCGTCGCAATACGGACACCTTCCCTTCGCAACACGGACACCTTCCCGTCGCAACACGGACACCTTCCATTCACAACACGGACACCTCCCCTTCACAACACGGACACCTCCCCTTCGCAACACGGACACCTCCCCTTCGCAACACGGACACCTTCCCTTCACAACACGGACACCTTCCCTTCACAACACGGACACCTTCCCGTCGCAACACGGACACCTTCCATTCACAACACGGACACCTCCCCTTCGCAACACGGACACCTTCCCTTCGCAACACGGACACCTTCCCTTCGCAACACGGACACCTTCCCTTCGCAACACGGACACCTTCCCTTCGCAACACGGACACCTTCCCTTCGCAACACGGACACCTTCCCTTCGCAACACGGACACCTCCCCTTCACAACACGGACACCTTCCCTTCACATACCTCCCTAACCTCTCCTTTAGAATGACCTTGGCTCGGTTGTGAACACATTCCCACCTCTCTGGCTGCCAATTCTTTACAAGTCTGTGTACCCGAGTCTCTGAGCCCTCTCCACTCAAACTCAGAACTATTCTTCTCATAGAACCATAGAATTCCTACAGTACAGAAGAGCCCATTTGGTCCATCGAGTCTGCATTGACTCTCTGATAGAGTATCTTACCCAGGCCCTGTCCCCAAAACCCCATGCATTTACCTGAGCTAGTCCCCCTGACACTAAGGGGCAATTTATCACGGCCAATCCACCTAACCCACACATCTTTGGACGTTGGGAGGAAACTGGAGCACCCGGAGGAATGTCTCCTTTATTCAAAGTTTCACTCTGTTTCCCTGGATTTGCACACTGCCATGTTGGCGAGGCGTGAACGTTCTGTTCATCCTGAGAGTGATGCTGAGTCTTAAACTCCACAAGGGAAGAGGAAAGCTCTCCACGCCTGACTAAACGACATCACCAGCCAGGCACGGGGGCAGAGCTGGCCAATCGGCACGGGGGGAGAGCTGACCAATCGGCACGGGGGGAGAGCTGGCCAATCGGCACGGGGGGAGAGCTGACCAATCGGCACGGGGGCAGAGCTGGCCAATCGGCACGGGGGGAGAGCTGGCCAATCGGCACGGGGGGAGAGCTGACCAATCGGCACGGGTGGAGAGCTGACCAATCGGCACGGGGGGAGAGCTGGCCAATCGGCACGGGGGGAGAGCTGTATAGAGCCCACACTCCAGGCCTCAATCTGGTGTGAGGAAGGACAGAACCTCTCGAGGGCCAGAGAAAACTCTGATGGAGAGAGCGCTTGTACTCCCAGACTGTGATTCAATCGCAGAGGAGGATGGTGCGTGAGGAAATCCCCCAACTCCCTGGAAAGGTGATCTTGGACTCCCAGCAAGCGTGAACAAAGTCAAAACCGCTGTTAAACATGTGAGGAATGGAAAAGCCTCAGGAGTGGACGGGATTCCAGCGGAGAATTTCAAACTTGGAGGAGAGGAGATCACCGTCATCTCCATCAGCTGTTCCTGAAAGTCCGGAGCAGATCGGGAATTCCTGCCCACCTCAGGGATACCGTCATCACCACCATCTTCGAGAGAGGAGACAAAGAGGACAGTGGCAACTACCGAGGATTCTTCCTACATCCATCACCGGGAAGATTATCGCCTGAATCCTCGCTGGCCGCTTTCTCACAGTCTCTGAATTAATCCTTCCGGAAAGCCAGTGTGGCTTCCAACCAAACCATGGAACGGCGCTAATGACTCACTGCTCGACAACTTCGAGAGAAATATCAGGAGCAACATCGGCCACTCCACACAGCCTTCATCAATCTGACCAAAACTCCCAGCCAATCAGGAGGTGCTAGGACCACGCCTAACGCTGACTGTCCAGAGATATTCTTCAGCCTCTCCGACTCCCCCACCACAAGATGTCGGCGACAGGCTTCACGACAGAGATAAGGCCGAAACCTTGGAGTCAGGACTGGAGCCGAGCAGCGATGTGTCATCACCCCACCCTTCACTCCATCTTCATCACCCCACCCTTCACTCCATCTTCATCACCCCATCCTTCACTCCATCTTCATCACCCCATCCTTCACTCCATCTTCATCACCCCATCCTTCACTCCATCTTCATCACCCCACCCTTCACTCCATCTTCATCACCCCACCCTTCACTCCATCTTCATCACCCCACCCTTCACTCCATCTTCATCACCCCATCCTTCACTCCATCTTCATCACCCCACCCTTCACTCCATCTTCATCACCCCACCCTTCACTCCATCTTCATCACCCCATCCTTCACTCCATCTTCATCACCCCACCCTTCACTCCATCTTCATCACCCCACCCTTCACTCCATCACCCCACCCTTCACTCCATCTTCATCACCCCACCCTTCACTCCATCTTCATCACCCCACCCTTCACTCCATCTTCATCACCCCACCCTTCACTCCACCTTCATCACCCCATCCTTCACTCCATCTTCATCACCCCATCCTTCACTCCATCTTCATCACCCCACCCTTCACTCCATCTTCATCACCCCACCCTTCACTCCACCTTCATCACCCCATCCTTCACTCCATCTTCATCACCGTCGTTCAGCCGAGGTGGATAATCATGCTCGTTATCCAGTGATCAGTCACTGAGGAAGACTTTAGACAGTTCATTCTGTCTTGCTCCTTTCTCTTTCTGATGTTCTCTATTCTGTCCCTATTTCTTTGCTTTATTTTCCCCAGCTGAACGGTGCCACGGTTAGTTTGCATTCCCTGCCCCCGGCCACAGAATCTGCGAGGGTATCAGAGCTGTTGGACAGTTGCAATTACTGGGGATCCCCATAACTGGTGCAGTCACAATCACCCCCTCCTGTCCCTGAGCACAGAACAAATCTGATCTACCCTCTGTCCCAACCGATGTGACCGTGTCCTGGAGCTGTGTGTGTTTCAGTAACCTATCCCTCGCTGATTACAAACTAGCTCATCAAGTCTGAGATCCTCGAGTGTCGATGTGGCTTGCTGTCGATCTCACCAGAGCCCACCTGGTACAGCTGCAACACATCACCCACACTAACTGGGACAGTGCCTGCAGGCTCGACCTCGCTTACTCTCCCTATCCTGTAAGCTGGGGCTCACTGCACCCCCCCCCCCCCTTCCCCCGGGGACAGTGTGTGGGGTCCGGGACCCCCTCCCTCCCCCGGGATAGTGTGTGGGCTCCGGGACCCCCTCCCACCCCGGGACAGTGTGTGGGGTCCGGGACCCCCTCCCTCCCCCGGGATAGTGTGTGGGCTCCGGGACCTTCTCTCTCTGGGTCAGTGTGTGGGGTCCGAGACCCCCTCTCTCTCTGGGTCAGTGTGTGGTGTCCGGGACCCCCTCTCTCTGGGTCAGAGTGTGGGGTCCGGGACCCCCTCTCTCTGGGTTAATGTGTGGGGTCTGGGACCCCCTCTCTCTGGTTAGTGCGTGGGGTCTGGGACCCCCTCTCTCTGGGTCAGTGTGAGGGGTCCGGGACACCCTCTGGGTCAGTGTGTGGGATCCGGGATCCCCTCTCTCTGGGTCAGAGTGTGAGGTCCGGGACCCCCTCTCTCTGGGTCAGAGTGTGGGGTCCGGGACCCCCTCTCTCTCTGGGTCAGTGTGTGGGGTCCGGGACCCTCTCTCTCTGGGTCAGTGTGTGGGGTCCGGGAACACCTCTCTCTGGGTCAGTGTGTGGGGTCCGGGACCCCCTCTCTCTCTGGGTCAGTGAGTGGGGTCCGGGACCCCCTCTCTCTGGGTCAGTGTGTGGGGTCCGGGACCCCCTCTCTCTGGATCAGTGTGTAGGGTCTGGGACCCTCTCTCTCTGGGTCAGTGTGTGGGGTCCGGGACCCTCTCTCTCTCTGGGTCAGTGTGTGGGGTCCGGGACCCTCTCTCTGGGTCAGTGTGTGGGGTCCGGGACCCTCTCTCTCTGGGTCAGTGTGTAGGGTCTGGGACCCTCTCTCTCTGGGTCAGTGTGTGGGGTCCGGGACCCTCTCTCTCTCTGGGTCAGTGTGTGGGGTCCGGGACCCTCTCTCTCTCTGGGTCAGTGTGTGGGGTCATAAGAACATAAGAAATAGGAGCAGGAGTAGGCCATCTGGCCCTTCGAGCCTGCCCCGCCATTCAACAAGATCTTGGCTGATCTGAAGTGAATCAGTTCCACTTACCCGCCTGCTCCCCATAACCCCTAATTCCCTTATCGATCAGAAAACTATCTACCCGTGATTTAAACATATTCAACGAGGAAGCCTCCACCACTTCAATGGGCAGAGAATTCCAGAGATTCACTACCCTCTGAGAGAAGAAGTTCCCCCTCAACTCTGTTCTGAACCGGCCCCCCCTTATTTTGAGGCTGTGCCCTCTAGTTCTGGTTTCCTTTCTAAGTGGAAAGAATCTCTCCACCTCTACCCTATCCAGCCCCTTCATTATCTTATATGTCTCTATAAGATCACCCCTCATCCTTCTAAACTCCAACGAGTACAGACCCAATCTGTTTAATCTCTCCTCATAAGCTACACCCCTCATCTCCGGTATCAACCTGGTGAACCTTCTCTGCACTCCCTCCAAGGCCAATATATCCTTTCGCAAATAAGGGGACCAAAACTGCACACAGTACTCCAGTTGCGGCCTCACCAGTGCCTTGTACAGTTGCAGCAAGACCTCCCTGCTTTTATATTCTATCCCCCTCGCGATAAAGGCCAACATTCCATTTGCCTTCTTGATCACCTGCTGCACCTGCAGACTGAGTTTTTGCGATTCGTGCACAAGGACCCCCAGGTCCCTCTGCACAGTCGCACGATGTAATTTTTCTCCATTTAAATATTATTCCAATTTACTATTATTTCTTCCAAAGTGGATAACCTCACATTTGCTAACGTTATATTCCACCTGCCAGATCCTCGCCCACTCGCTCAGCCTATCCAAATCTCTCTGCAGACTTTCCGCGTCCTCCACGCAATTCGCTTTCCCACTCACCTTCGTGTCATCAGCAAACTTGAATACCCTACATTCAGTCCCCTCCTCCAGATCATCTATGTAAATGGTAAACAATTGAGGCCCCAGCACCGATCCCTGCGGCACGCCACTGGTCACCAACTGCCAACCAGAAAAGCACCCATTTATCCCAACTCTCTGCTTCCTGTTAGATAGCCAATCCCCAATCCACGCCAACACCTTACCCCTAACTCCGTGTACCCCAATCTTCTGCAGCAACCTTTTGTGAGGCACCTTATCGAACGCCTTCTGGAAATCTAAAAACACCACATCCACCGGTTCCCCTCTGTCAACTGCACTAGTGACATCTTCATAAAAGTCCAGTAGATTCGTCAAACACGACTTTCCCTTCATGAATGCATGCTGCGTCTGCTTGATCGAACCATTCTTATTCAGGTGCTCTGTTATTTCCTCTTTAATAATGGACTCTAGCATCTTCCCAACTACGGACGTTAAGCTAACCGGCCTGTAGTTACCCGCCTTTTGTCTACTTCCTTTTTTAAACAGCGGCGTAACAGTAGCTGTTTTCCAGTCAGCCGGCACTACCCCAGAGTCCAGCGAATTTTGATAAATTACTACTAACGCATCTGCTATTACCTCAGCCATTTCTTTCAGTACCCTGGGATGCATTCCATCCGGGCCCGGGGACTTGTCTACCTTCAGTCCTATTAGTCTACCAAGCACCACCTCCTTAGTAACAGTAATTGTATTAAGGACCTCCCCTCCCACCAACTCTCGATCTCTAATATTCGGCAAACTATTTGTGTCTTCCACCGTGAAGACCGACACAAAGAACTTATTTAAAGTCTCAGCCATTTCCTCATTTTCCACTATTAAATCCCCCCTCTCATCTTCCAAGGGTCCAACATTCACTCTAGCCACTCTATTCCTTTTTATATACTTGTAAAAACTTTTACTATCATTTTTTATATTTTGAGCTAGTTTAGTTTCATAATCTATCTTTCCTTTCTTAATCGCTTTCTTAGTCGTTCTTTGCTTTTCTTTAAAGCTTTCCCAATCCACTAATTCTCCACTATTTTTGGCCACTCTGTACGCATCTGATTTTATTTTAATACTCTCCTTTATTCCCTTCGTTATCCACGTCCGGTTATCCTTTTTCTTACAGTCCTTCTTTATCACCGGAATATATTTTTGCTGAGTACTTAAAAAAATCTCCTTAAAAATCCTCCACTGTTCCTCAGCTGTCCTACCTACCAGTCTGCTCGCCCAGTCTACATTAGCCAATTCCACCCTCATCCTATCGTACTCCCCTCTGTTCAAGCAGAGGACACTGGTTTGGGACCCTATTTTCTCACCCTCCATCTGTATCAGAAATTCCACCATATTATGATCACTCATCCCAAGAGGATCCTTCACAAGAAGATCCTTAATCCTACCTGTCTCATTACACAGTACCAGATCTAAGATAACTTGCTCTCTCGTAGGTTCTGTAACATACTGTTCAATGAAACTATCCCGACAGCATTCCAAGAACTCTTCCTCAAGCCCTCCACGTCCAATTTGAGTCGACCAATCAATATGTAGGTTAAAATCCCCCATGATTATTGCCGTGGGGTCTCTCTCTCTCTCTCTGGGTCAGCGTGTGGGGTCCGGGACCCCCTCTCTCTGGGTCAGCGTGTGGGGTCCGGGACCCCCTCTCTTTGGGTCAGTGTGTGGGATCCGGGACCCCCTCTCTCTGGGTCAGTGTGTGGGGTCCGGGACCCCCTCTCTCTGGGTCAGTGTGTGGGGTCCGGGACCCCCTCTCTCTGGGTCAGTGTGTGGGGTCCGGGACCCCCTCTCTCTGGGTCAGTGTGTGGGGTCCGGGACCCCCTCTCTCTGGGTCAGCGTGTGGGGTCCAGGACCCCCTCTCTTTGGGTCAGTGTGTGGGGTCCGGGACCCCCTCTCTCTGGGTCAGTGTGTAGGGTCCGGGACCCCCTCTCTTTGGGTCAGTGTGTGGGGTCCGGGACCCCCTCTCTTTGGGTCAGTGTGTGGGGTCCGGGACCCCCTCTCTTTGGGTCAGTGTGTGGGGTCTATATTTGTGTGTAGTGCGTGATGGGGATGTCAGTGATGTTGTGAATCTCTTGTCTCCATAGGCGGCTGTGATTCGCTGTGAGGCCTGTGATACTCCCTTTACCTCGAGAAACAAGCTGTTTGAACACCTGAAGCTGACGGGGCACGCAATGGTACAGCAGAGAGCCAAGAACCAAACTAAAACAGGGAACCGCAGGAATCGATAGGATAGCAGGCAGACACTTTAGACACACTGGGATGTGGGGGGAGAGGGGCCTGGCTCACTTCACTGGATTGAGATGAGGAGGACAGTGAATGATGGGATTGTGTGGTTCTGAATCTCCCTCCCCCCGCACCCCACTCTGAACACTGGAAACACCAGCAGACGCCCAGATCCCGCTACTCTGGACTGTTTATTTATAAAATGCTTTTTCTATTCTGATAGCAGCACTGGATTGAATTTTGTATTCTCTTGTTCTGACGCTTCACCCAGCTTCTACCCCAGTGTCTGTAAATACTGTTCATCCAATGATTCCACTCCAAATAGCCACTCATTAAATCATAAAAATCCTACTCTAGTCGGTCTTGTGGCAATGGAAAACCAGAACCCATGTTCACAAAAGAACCAGGACGGCACGATGGCGCAGTGGTTAGCACTGCTGCCTCGCAGCGCCAGGGACCCGGGCTCGATGCCCGGCTTGGGTCACTGTCTGTGTGGAGTCTGCACGTTCTCCCCGTGTCTGCGTGGGTTTCCTCCGGGTGCTCCGGTTTCCTCCCACAGTCTGAAAGACGTGCTGGTTAGGGTGCATTGACCCGAACAGGCGCCGGACTGTGGCAACTAGGGCATTTCACAGTAACTTCATTGCAGTGTTAATGTAAGCCTTACTTGTGACTAATAAACTTTAAACCAATAACACTGAGCTGGCAGATTCATAATGGGCTGAATGGCCTCCGGTACAGTGTGAATGCAGCAACATTCACAATGGGCTGAATGGCCTCCGGTACAGTGTGAATGCAGCAACATTCTCAATGGGCTGAATGGCCTCCGGTACAGTGTGAATGCAGCAACATTCAGCTGAGTAAATAGCAGTGTTAATGTTCACAGACACATGGGTTAAACCCATCGCATGCCCAGTGGAAGGCTGATCCAATCAGACAGCCCCATTGTGTTCCCATGGTAACACCAAAGTTGACTTGTCAACCAATCAGGGTTGTTTCGTCCTGTTGTGATTGTTTGAAATTGGCATTGTGTTTGTCCTGATGAGTGCAAGATGAAAAACTTCAGTGACATCTCCCTCTCTTCAGCAACACTCCAATTCTGTGCAGTCTCTGGTGCTGTTCTCTGTTCCGATACTCTCTGCCTCTGTTTATCAAACCCTAAATCCTAAATGCTTTTTTCTATTCACTCTCAAAGGTCACTGATACTCCCAGGTCACCCTGTTCCTGCACACTCTATAGAACCGTGTCATTAACTCCACATTGTTTCTCCCAATCCCTTCCCTCGTACCTTCCCCATCCTGTCGTGTTTTTTAAGTTTATTAGTGTCACAAGTAGGCTTACATTAACACTGCAATGAAGTTACTGTGAGGATGCTGTGGGTGATTTAGATGGCCCTCACTGTTACCACTCCTGCCGGTTTAGCATCATGGGCAATCTGTTCCTGTTCTCCACAATCCAATTCATTTAGATGTAGCAAAAGGAGCAGTGGCCTCGCACAATCCCACTTCTGTTTGGGAGCATGTTCCTCATTTTAATCTTCTTCGAGCCGATGATGCTGAAACCCCACACTTGACACTTTATTATCCTTTGTGAATTCTAATCTTAGCCACATCTCCCACAGCAACAGAAAATCTCCCTTCACAATTCTAATTACAGTAAGTGCATCAACAACTGATCCCAGAGATTCCCATCTCCAAATGACACATCTCTAATGGTTCTGAGACTATCACGCACGGAACGTTTCAGTCTGGGGTTTAATTAAGTATGAGCTTTTCAGTTGGGCTGGATTGCTGGTTAGATTTTGGATGATGTTTATTGCTGTATTTAGTAAGTGTTTAGAGAGCGATCTCCGACAATGTCACGACATACTTCTCTGTCAGTTAGATTTTTGTTGTTTACAGCTGCTTATCAAATTGAAGATGTTTTTAAAATTCATTTTATCATGGAGCCCCTACAGTGGAGGAGGCCATTCGGCCCATCGAGTCTGCACCGACCACAATCCCACCCAGGCCCTACCCCCTATTTACTTTCCCAATTGACCATTTCTGCATTCTCATTAAGCAGGAGGAGAAAGCTGGGTTTCGAAGTGAATCTCCGCTTCCCTGAGATTAAATGCTGACCATCGCATGCAGTCCCAGCCTTGGTAACTTCCAGGATACCTTCCCTTCAATCACTGATGTGTACAAACTGCATCGAACCAGCTCCTGTTCACGGTGCTGCTGAGAGCCCCACGGCTCCCCCCCACTCTCTCAAAGTACGTGATTTGTTTTCCCTCCCCACGGAGATTATATATAACAAACTCTCCGCGTCGTCCACTGTGTAACCCGCGGAAATAAATCCGAGGCCATGGTACACATTGGCACCAACGCAGTCGGTTGAATGAAGGATGAAATCTTGCAGCAAGAATCCTGGGAGCTGGGCAGTAGATTAAAAAGCAGCACCTCAAAGACCGTAATCTCTGGATTACTCCCAGTGCCACAGGCTAGTGAGTACAGAAATAGGACATGAATGATTGGCTTAAGAGTTGGTGCAGGAGGGAGGATTTTAGATTCCTGGATCATTGGGAGCGTTCCTGGGGAAGGTGGGATATGTACAAATGGGACAATCTGTGCCTGAACCACATTGGGGCCAACATGGGTAGGTTTGTTGATGCTGTTGGGAGGAGTTTAAACTAGTTTGGGGGTGTGGGTATGGGGCGGGGGTGTGGGGTGGACACAGAGCATTATTACAATAGGAACACAGCTTACTATAGTAAAGGAACTAAGGGAGTTCAGCCATGCTGAGTTCCAAGGGAGTGAGGTAAGGCTGGGTGGCCTCTAATGTCAGGAATATTATAATAGGTAAAATGGATAAGTTAAGGACATGGACTGACAAGTGGAATTGTGATATAGGCCGCCATCAGCAATGTGGTTGAGAGAGGGACCGGATTGGTAACTCAACATTCCGGGATCTAGAAGCTTCAGGCGAGACAGAGGAGGGGGGTGAAAGAGGACGCGGCATTGCATTAATTAAGGAGTCAGTTACTGCAGTGAGGAGAGGTGATGTCTTGGAAGGGTCAAAACAAGGCTTTGTGGGTAGAATTTAGGAATATAAAGGGGGCAGCCACATTACTGGGACTGTATAATAGCGCCCCAAAGAGTCAGCTGGAGATAGAGCAGCAAATATGTAGAGAGTTCACAGAGCTGTGTGAGAGTAATAATCGGGTAATTATATGAGGGAATTTCAACTTTCCCCAACATGAATTAGGATAGTCACAGTGTTAAGGGCTTAGAGAGGGTGGATTTAAAAAAATCTAATCAGGAAAGCTTTTTATGTCAACATGTAGTGGGTCCAAAAAGGAATGGGGCAGTGCTGGATCTAATTCTGGGGAATGGAGCCAGACAGGTGGTTCAGGTGGCAGTAGGGGAGCATTTTAGTGACAGCGATCACAACACAGTATAATTTTAGTTTGCTGGAAAAAGAAAAAGATGGACTGCAAAAAGCAGTTTTGGATTGGGGGAAGGCAGATATTATTAAGGCAGGAGGCGGCAGTGGCCGAGTGGTGTTACCACTAGACGCTTAATCCAGAAACTTATTTAATGTCCTGGCAAATGGTGGAATTTGAATTCAATAAGGAAAATCTGGAATTAAGAATCTACTGATGATCTTTAAACCATTGACGATTGTCAGAAAAACCCATCTGGGTCACTAATGTCCTTTAGGGAAGGAAATCTGCCATCCTTACCCGGTCTGGCCTACATGCAACTCCAGAGCCACAGCAATGTGGGTGACTCTCAACTGACCTCCATGGGCAACTCGGGATGGGCAATAAATGCTGACCAGCCAGCGACGCCCGTGTCCCACAAATGAATTTTTTAAATCTGGCCAATGTAGATTGAGCAGTTTCTTGTGGGGAAAATATACAGCAAAGCAGTGTGGGGGGTGCTCCAAAAGGAAAAGGGGAGGATGCAGACCCAACATATTCCCTTTCGGGAGAAATGTAGGAACAAGAAGCCCAGAGAACCCTGGATATCTATCAATGTGAAAACTCTGCTCCCTCGTGATTGACCCCTCAACCAAGGGGAACAGCTGCTCCCTATCCACCCTGTCCATACCCCTCATAATCTTATACACCTCAATCATGTCCCCCCTCAGCCTTCTCTGTTCCAGAGAAAACAATCCCAGTCTCTCCTTATCGCTCAAATGCTCCGTCCCAGGCAACAGTGGGTTAGCACTGCAGTCTCACGGCGTCAGGGACCCGGGTTCAATTCTCAGCTTGGGTCACTGTCTGTGTGGAGTTTGCACGATCTCCTCGTGTCTGCGTGGGTTTCCTCCGGATGCTCCGGTTTCCTCCCACAGTCCAAAGACGTGCAGGTGGATTGGCCAGGTTAAATTGCTCCTTAGATGTGTGGAGAGCCTGAGATTGGGGATTGAGGAAATAACCCAAGGGTGAGGTGTTCAAACAGCATTTGAAATAAGCAACAATCTGATATAACAGGAGAAACATTCGCAAGAAGCAAGAGTCACAGAGAAACTAAAAGGAAAAAATTCCTATATTAATCTCAATTATAGAAGCAGTTATCGATTTAAAAGCTCCTTGGAGGTAACATTGATAGTTTGGGCTTGGAATGACAGTGTTTCGATTGGAATCGATTGGTGTTTGCTGATTGGCAGAGACACGGTGGGCTGAAGGGACACTTTCTGTGCTGTAAAACTCTGACTGTTCCTGCGGGTTATTGGACAGACAGACTGGCAAGGTCAGCACAGGTCAGGGGTGAAGGGTTAGGTAGCACTGTGTCAGGGTAAAAATAGGAAGGGAATCGTCGACACAGAACGAAATGGGGAGGGCATGTTCGACCCACCATGGACATTGTAGACAGCTCAGAACTTACAGAGCACGCTCCGTGTTAGAGATCTCAGGGTGCGGCATAACCACAAACAACATTCAGCCCTCTGCCTGTTAAGATGATTTGAGTTTGAGCAAAGAGGGGCAAGGAGGGTATTCCGGAACTAAGGATCAAGACAATGGAAGTTGTAGCCAACAATGGAGTGATGATAAAGAGGGATATTCAGTGGGTCAGAGCTGGTGGAGGGCAGATTTGAGGAGAGTCAGGGGGTTGGAGGAGATTCCAGAGAGAGGGAGGGGAGTTTTAATTCTTAGTTTTTAATTCTTATTTACTTTTCTCTGTGTACCTTGGTAGAAAGGGTCAAATATGAGTGTGAAGCCAGTGTGTTGTTCGCAGTGTAGGATGTGGGAGGTCCTGGAGGCACCTGGCCTCCCGGACATCCACATCTGTGAGGGGTGTGTCGAGCTGCGGTTCCTGAGGGACCGTGTTAGGGAGCTGGAACTGCAGCTCGAGGATCTTAGGCTGTTAAGGGAGAATGAGGAGGTGATAGACAAGAGCTATCATCAGGTGGTCACACCAGGGCCACGGGAGGAGGCCAAGTGGGTGACGGCCAGGAAGGGTAAAGCTCGGGTGATTGAGAGCACCCCGGTGGATGTGCCCCTACACAACAAGTACTCCTGCCTGAGTACTGCTGGGGGGGACAGCCCGCCTGGGGGAAGCAGCAGTGGCTGTGTCTCCGGGGTGGAGTCCGGCCCTGTAACTCAGAGGGCTAAGGAAAAGAGGAGGAAGGCAGTGTTAATCGGGACTCGACAGTAAGGGGGTCGGACAGGCGTTTTTGCGGAGGCAGGTGGGAGTCTCGGATGGTGGTCTGCCTCCCTGAGGCCAGGATCCAGGATGTCGCTGGGCGAGTCCCAGAAATCCTGAGGGGGGAGGGAGAGGAGCCGGAGGTAGCGGTACATATTGGTACCGCTGATGTGGGAAGGAAGGGGGAAGGGGTCATGAAAAGAGAGTATAGGGAATTAGGGAGACAGCTGAGAAGGAGGAAAGCAAAGGTAGTAATCTCAGGATTGCTGCCTGTGCCACGGGAAGGTGAGGGCAGGAATAGAGTGAGGTGGAGGATGAATGTGTGGCTGAGGGACTGGTGCAGGGGGCAGGGATTCAGGTTCCTGGACCATTGGGACCTCTTTTGGGGCAGGTGTGACCTGTACACACAAAAGTGGTGGCACTTGAATCCCAGGGGGACCAATATCCTGGCGGGAAGGTTGGCTAAGGCTGCTGGGGAGAGTTTAAACCAGATAGGTTCGGGGGAGGGGATCAAAATGAGGTGACTGAGAGTGAGGAAGATAGCTCGCAAACAGAGAAGGGTTATAGGCAGTGCAAGAGGGTGGATGGACAGGGAATAGAGAAGGGGAGGGCTCAGACCAAAGGATTGAGATGTGTTTACTTTAATGCCAGGAGTATAGTGAATAAAGGGGATGAGCTCAGAGCGTGGATCGATGCCTGGACGTGTGATGTGGTGGCCATTACGGAGACTTGGATGTCTCAGGGACAGGACTGGGTACTCCAGGTGCCGGGATTCAGATGTTTCAGGAAGAACAGGGAGGGAGGCAAGAGAGGGGGTGGAGTGGCACTGCTGATCAGGGATAGTGTCACAGCTGTAGAGAAGGTGTATGCTGTGGAGGGATTGTCCACAGAGTCTCTGTGGGTGGAAGTTTGGAGTGGGAAGGGGTCGATCACTTTGCTGGGAGTTTTCTATAGGCCGCCCAATAGTAACAGGAAGGTGGAGGAGCAGATAGGGAAACAGATCCTGGAGAGATGCAGTAATAGCAGAGTTGTTGTGATGGGAGACTTTAATTTCCCAAACATAGATTGGAATATCCCTAGGGTAAGGGGAGTGGATGGGGAGGAGTTCATTAGGTGTGTTCAGGATGGTTTCCTGACACAGCATGTGGACAAGCCTACAAGAGGAGAGGCTGTACTTGATCTGATACTGACCAATGAACCTGTACAGGTGTCAGATCTCTCAGTGGGAGAGCATCTTGGGGATAGCGATCATAACTCTATCTCCTTAATGCTTGCATTGGAAAAAGAGAGGATAAGGAGAGACTGGATAGGGTTGGATTGTTTTCTCTGGAGCAGAGAAGGCTGAGGGGGGACATCATAGAAAGAATCATAGAAACCCTACAGTACAGAAAGAGGCCATTCGGCCCATCGAGTCTGCACCGACCACAATCCCATCCAGGCCCTACCCCACATATTTTACCCGCTAATAATTGAGGTGTATAAGATTATGCGAGGTATGGACAGGGGGAGTAAGGAGCAGCTTTTCCCCTTGGTTGAGGGGTCAATAGGGGTCATGAGGGGGCACAGTTTTAGGGTGAGGGGCAGGAGATTCGGGGGGGTTTGAGAAAAAACTTTTTCACTCAGAGGGACAAATCAAAGAAGAACGTACAGGGTAAATGGTAGGACTCTGAAGAGTGCAGTTGAACAGAGGGATCTGGGAATACAGGTGCAGAATTCCCTAAAAGTGACGTCACAGGTGGATAGGGTCATAAAGAGTGCCTTTGGTACATTGGCCTTTATAAATCGGAGTATCAAGTATAAAAGTTGGAGTGTTATGGTAAGGTTATATAAGGCATTGGTGAGGCCGAATTTGGAGTATTGTGTACAGTTTTGGTCACCTAGTTACAGGAAGGATGTAAATAAGGTTGAAAGAGTGCAGAGAAGGTTCACAAGGATGTTGCCGGGACTTGAGAAGCTGAGTTACAGAGAGAGATTGAATAGGTTGGGACTTTATTCCCTGGAGCGTAGAAGATTGAGGGGAGATTTGATAGAGGTGTATAAGATTTTGATGGGTATAGATAGAGTGAATGCAAGCAGGCTTTTTCCACTGAGGGGAGAAAAAAACCAGAGGGCACGGGTTAAGGGTGAAAGGAGAAAAGTTTAAAGGGAATATTAGCGGGGGCTTCTTCACGCAGAGAGTGGTGGGAGTGTGGAATGAGCTGCCGGATAAAGTGGTAAATGCGGGGTCACTTTTAACATTTAAGAAAAACTTGGACGGGTTCATGGATGAGAGGGGTGTGGAGGGATATGGTCCAAGTGCAGGTCAGTGGGACTAGGCAAAAAATGGTTCGGCACAGACAAGAAGGGCCAAAAGGCCTGTTTCTGAGCTGTAATTTTCTATGGTTCTATGGTTCTAAGATCAGAAGGACCTTGGGGTCCGGTCCATAGGACTCTAAAATCGGCCCCGCAGGTGGAGGAGGTGGTTAAGAAGGCATGTGGTGTGCTGGCCTTTATCAATCGAGGGATTGAGTTTAGGAGTCCGGGAATAATGATGCAGCTATATAAGACCCTCGTCAGACCCCACTAGGAGTACTGTGCTCAGTTCTGGTCGCCTCATTACAGGAAGGATGTGGAAAAGATTGAAAGGGTGCAGAGGAGATTTACAAGGATGTTGCCTGGATTGAGTGGCATGCCTTATGAGGATAGGCTGGGGGAGCTCGGTCTTTTCTCCTTGGAGAGACGTAGGATGAGAGGAGACCTAATAGAGGTGTATAAGATGTTGAGAGGCATAGATCGGGTGGACTCTCAGAGGCTTTTTCCCAGGGTGGAAATGACTGCTACGAGAGGACACCGGTTTAGGGTGCTGGGGGGTAGGTACAGGGGAAATGTTAGGGGGAAGTATTTCACACAGAGGGTGGTGGGCAAGTGGAATTGGCTGCCGTCAGTGGTGGTGGAGGCAAACTCAATCGGGTCTTTTAAGAGACTCCTGGATGAGTACATGGGACTTAATAGGATGGAGGGTTATAGGTCGGCCTAAAAGGTAGGGATATGTTCGGCACAACTTGTGGGGCCGAAGGGCCTGTTTTGTGCTGTAGTTTTTCTATGTTTCTAAAAGGAGTGTCCGATTTGAAAATGAGGCTGCGAACATATCACTGAGAGCCAATTGCGATCAGTCAGCACTGGGGCGGGATAGGGCACTGGGGCGGGATAGGGCACTGGGGCAGGATAGGGCACTGGGGCAGGATAGAGCACTGGGGCAGGATAGGGCACTGGGGCAGGATAGAGCACTGGGGCGGGATAGGGCACTGGGGCAGGATAGGGCACTGGGGCAGGATAGAGCACTGGGGCAGGATAGGGCACTGGGGCAGGATAGGGCACTGGGGCAGGATAGGGCACTGGGGCAGGATAGAGCACTGGGGCAGGATAGGGCACTGGGGCAGGATAGGGCACTGGGGCAGGATAGGGCACTGGGGCAGGATAGAGCACTGGGGCAGGATAGAGCACTGGGGCAGGATAGGGCACTGGGGCAGGATAGGGCACTGGGGCAGGATAGGGCACTGGGGCAGGATAGGACACTGGGGCAGGATAGGGCACTGGGGCAGGATAGGGCACTGGGGCAGGATAGAGCACTGGGGCAGGATAGGGCACTGGGGCAGGATAGAGCACTGGGGCGGGATAGGGCACTGGGGCGGGATAGGGCACTGGGGCAGGATAGGGCACTGGGGCAGGATAGAGCACTGGGGCAGGATAGAGCACTGGGGCAGGATAGGGCACTGGGGCGGGATAGGGCACTGGGGCAGGATAGAGCACTGGGGCAGGATAGGGCACTGGGGCAGGATAGGGCACTGGGGCAGGATAGAGCACTGGGGCAGGATAGGGCACTGGGGCAGGATAGGGCACTGGGGCAGGATAGAGCACTGGGGCAGGATAGAGCACTGGGGCAGGATAGAGCACTGGGGCAGGATAGGGCACTGGGGCAGGATAGAGCACTGGGGCAGGATAGGGCACTGGGGCAGGATAGGGCACTGGGGCAGGATAGAGCACTGGGGCAGGATAGGGCACTGGGGCAGGATAGGGCACTGGGGCAGGATAGAGCACTGGGGCAGGATAGGGCACTGGGGCGGGATAGGGCACTGGGGCGGGATAGGGCACTGGGGCGGGATAGGGCACTGGGGCGGGATAGGGCACTGGGGCGGGATAGGGCACTGGGGCGGGATAGGGCACTGGGGCGGGATAGGGCACTGGGGCAGGATCGGGCACTGTGAGCTGGACCAAGTGATTTGATTGAAATTTAGATTTAGTTATCTGAATCGTCCTCGAAGCTGATGGGCAATGGAAGTAAAGTGAAATGAAGAAGATAATTTCTGTGTAAATCTCAGTTATACTTTGCAATGTATAATTGCACTCTACAACGCTTTCCATCTTCTCTTGGCTTGGTTCTGCAAGGCCACTCGAAACACATTCACAGCAAAATCAACATCCTCTTCAGTGATGCACATTGGAGGCTTCATCCGGAATGTCTGCAAATGACACAATGGGGGGAGTGTCAAAGAACAGCTACAGCACGGGGTTAGATACAGAGTAAAGCTCCCTCTACACTGTCCCCATCAAACACTCCCAGGACAGGTACAGCATGGGGTTAGATACAGAGTAAAGCTCCCTCTACAGTGTCCCCCATCAAACACTCCCAGGACAGGTACAGCACGGGGTTAGATACAGAGTAAAGCTCCCTCTACACTGTCCCCCATCAAACAGTCCCAGAACAGGTACAGCACGGGGTTAGATACAGAGTAAAGCTCCCTCTACACTGTCCCACATCAAACAGTCCCAGGACAGGTACAGCACGGGGTTAGATACAGAGTAAAGCTCCCTCTACAGTGTCCCACATCAAACAGTCCCAGGACAGGTACAGCACGGGGTTAGATACAGAGTAAAGCTCCCTCTACACTGTCCCCATCAAACACTCCCAGGACAGGTACAGCACGGGGTTAGATACAGAGTAAAGCTCCCTCTACACTGTCTCCATCAAACACTCCCAGGACAGGTACAGCACGGGGTTAGATACAGAGTAAAGCTCCCTCTACACTGTCCACATCAAACACTCCCAGGATAGGTACAGCACGGGGCTAGATACAGAGTAAAGCTCCCTCTACACTGTCCCCCATCAAACACTCCCAGGACAGGTACAGCACAGGGTTAGATACAGAGTAAAGCTCCCTCTGCACTATCCCCATCAAACACTCCCAAGATAGGTACAGCACGGGGTTAGATACAGAGTAAAGCTCCCTCTACACTGTCCCCATCAAACACTCCCAGGACAGGTACAGCACGGGGTTAGATACAGAATAAAGCTCCCTCTACACTGTCCCCCATCAAACACTCCCAGGACAGGTACAGCACGGGGTTAGATACAGAGTAAAGCTCCCTCTACACTGTCCCCATCAAACACTCCCAGGACAGTGGAAAAATGAATCGTGTGGAGGGCGTAGAAGGTCTGCAGAGAGATTTGGACAGGCTGAGTGAGTGGGCGAGGATCTGGCAGATGGAGTATAACGTTAACAAATGCGAGGTTATTCACTTTGGAGGAAATAATAGCAAATTGGATTGTTATCTAAATGGAAAAAAATTACAACATGCTACTGTGCAGAGGAACCTGGGGGTCCTTGTGCATGAGACGCAAAAACCCAGTCTGCAGGTACAACAGGTGATCAAGAAGGCAAATGGGATGTTGGCCTATATCGCGAGGGGGATAGAATATAAAAGCAGAGATGTCTTGCTGCATCTGTACAGGGCATTGGTGAGGCCGCAGCTGGAATACTGTGTGCAGTATTGGTCCCCTTACTTGCGAAAGGATATATTGGCCTTGGAGGGAGTGCAGAGAAGGTTCACCAGGTTGATACCGGAGATGAGGGGTGTTGATTATGAGGAGAGACTGAGCAGATTGGGTTTGTCCTCGTTGGAATTTAGAAGGCTGAGGGGGGATCTTACAGAGATCTATAAGATAATGAAGGGGCTGGATAGGGTAGAGGTAGAGAGATTCTTTCCACTTAGAAAGGAAGCTAGAACTAGAGGGCACAGCCTCAAAATAAAGGGGGGTCAGTTTAGGACAGAGTTGAGGAGGAACCTCTCTCAGAGGGTGGTGAATCTCTGGAATTCTCTGCCCACTGAGGTGGTGGAGGCTACCTCGCTGAATATGTTTAAATCACGGATGGATGGATTCCTGATCGGTAAGGGAATTCGGGGTTATGGGGATCAGGCGGGTAAGTGGAACTGATCCACTTCAGATCAGCCATGATCTTATTGAATGGCGGGGCAGGCTCGAGGGGCTAGATGGCCTACTCCTGCTCCTATTTCTTATGTTCTTATGTTCTTATCAAAGGTACAGTACAAGGTTAGATACAGAGTAAAGCTCCCTCTACACTGTCCCCATCAAACACTCCCAGGACAGGTACAGCACGGGGTTGGATACAGAGTAAAGCTCCCTCTACACTGTCCCCCATCAAACACTCCCAGGACAGGTACAGCACGGGGTTAGATACAGAGTAAAGCTCCCTCTACACTGTCCCCATCAAACACTCCCAGGACAGGTACAGCACGGGGTTAGATACAGAGTAAAGCTCCCTCTACACTGTCCCCATCAAACACTCCCAGGACAGGTACAGCACGGGG
This sequence comes from Mustelus asterias, assembly GCF_964213995.1. NCBI lineage: Eukaryota > Metazoa > Chordata > Chondrichthyes > Carcharhiniformes > Triakidae > Mustelus > Mustelus asterias. The sequence continues at coordinate 5,975 of NW_027591462.1, read as the reverse complement.
TTAGATACAGAGTAAAGCTCCCTCTACACTGTCCCCATCAAACACTCCCAGGACAGGTACAGCATGGGGCGAGATACAGAGTAAAGCTCCCTCTACACTGTCCTCCATCAAACACTCCCAGGACAGGTACAGCACGGGGTTAGATACAGAGTAAAGCTCCCTCTACACTGTCCACATCAAACACTCCCAGGATAGGTACAGCACGGGGTTAGATACAGAGTAAAGCTCCCTCTACACTGTCCTCCATCAAACACTCCCAGGACAGGTACAGCACGGGGTTAGATACAGAGTAAAGCTCCCTCTCCACTGTCCCCATCAAACACTCCCAGGACAGGTACAGCACAGGGTTAGATACAGAGTAAAGCTCCCTCTACACTGTCCCCATCAAACACTCCCAGGACAGGTACAGCACAGGGTTAGATACAGAGTAAAGCTCCCTCTACACTGTCCCCATCAAACACTCCCAGGACAGATACAGCACGGGGTTAGATACAGAGTACAGCTCCCTCTACACTGTCCACATCAAACACTCCCAGGACAGGTACAGCACGGGGTTAGATACAGAGTAAAGCTCCCTCTCCACTGTCCCCATCAAACACTCCCAGGACAGGTACAGCACGGGGTTAGATACAGAGTAAAGCTAAATTGATTTAAATGATAATTAATGCAGGCGCTAGAATTCTGTAATAAGAACAGAAAATGTAAAAGCTCAGCAGATGTGTCAGTGTGTGACACCGAGGGCACAATGGTCCAGCTCGACGCCGCACTCAATTGGGAAAGAGACAGAGAATTGGGTTTGCGCTGATTTAAATATTCAATACTTTATTTAAATGTAATTGGTGAGTCCCGGAGACTGTCGCCAGATCATTGAAGTGCCCCGGTTGGTTGGGGCAGGGCTGGGCTGTGCCCCTTGAGCAGTGACAGCCTGGCACCCTGGCACTGCCCACCAGGAACTGTACTGCCAAGAGAGTGGGG
>NW_027591461.1:55000-88103 GCF_964213995.1 Mustelus asterias | reverse complement strand
TGTCTCTCTGTCTCTCCCTCTCTCTGTCTCTCTCTCTGTCTCTCGCTCTCTCTGTCTCTCTCTCTCTCTCTGTCTCTCCACCTCTGTCTCTCTCTCTCTGTCTCTCTCTCTCTGTCTCTCTCTCTCTCTGTCTCTCTCTCTCTCTGTCTCTCTCTCTGTCTCTCTCTCTGTCTCTCTCTCTCTCTCTGCCTCTCTGTCTCCCTCTCTCTGTCTCTCTCTCTCTCTGTCTCTCCTCTCTCTGTCTCTCTCTCCCTCTGTCTCTCTCTCTGTCTCTCTCTCTCTCTCTGCCTCTCTGTCTCCCTCTCTCTGTCTCTCTCTCTGTCTCTCTCTCTCTTGTCTCTCTCTCCCTCTGTCTCTCTCTCTGTCTCTCTCTCTCTCTCTGCCTCTCTGTCTCCCTCTCTCTGTCTCTCTCTCTGTCTCTCTCTCTCTCTGTCTCTCTCTCCCTCTGTCTCTCTCTCTGTCTCTCTCTCTCTCTCTCTCTCTGTCTCTCTCTCTCTGTCTCTCTCTCTCTGTCTCTTCTCTCTCTCTCTCTGTCTCTCCCTCCCAGCACCACGTTTCCTCTCAGCCGTTCCCATTCCCTGTGGATCTTGCATTCCCTCCCCCCCCCCCCCCACCACCCACAACTTCGTACCCAACCCATCAGCCGGCTGGGAGAGTGTGCTGGGGAATTCCTGCTGACACTTCAGCAAAGGGGCTGCTGAGGGGTGGGGCGCATCCTTTCCCGATCCCTGGCAGCCTCATCGCCTTCCAACACACACACCTTCATCCTGTCCCAGCACTCCCTGAGGGAGAGGCGCAGAGAGACACACTCACCCTGCCCAGCCGGCCCAGAGGAAGCTCTTCATTTCACCCAGGGGAGGGAGTTCTGGGCCGTCCCGGGGGTGGGGGGGGGTGGGGGGGGGGGGGGGCGGAGGGAGGAAAATCATTCCCAGAAAAAAAATCATCCCAACTTAAAAACTCACCTGACGAAGGGGCAGCGCTCCCAAAGCTCGTGCTACCAAATAAACCTGCTGGACTGTAACCTGGTGTTGTGAGACTTCTCACTGTGCCAATTTAAAAATGATCATAGAATCTTTACATTGCAGAAGGAGGCCATTCGGCCCATCGAGTCTGCACCGACTCTCAGATATCCTCTACAGAAGGATATAGAGAGGCTGGAAATTTGGGCAAAGAAATGTCAGATGGAGTTCAATCCAGATCAATGCGAAGTGATGCATTTTGGTAGAACTAACGTAGGGGGGAGCTATACGATAAATGGCAGAACCATAAAGGGTGTAGATACGCAGAGGGACCTGGGTGTGCAAGTCCACAGATCCTTGAAGGTGACGTCACAGGTGGAGAAGGTGGTGAAGAAGGCATATGGCATGCTTGCCTTTATAGGACGGGGCACAGAGTATAAAAGTTGGGGTCTGATGTTGCGGTTGTATAGAACGTTGGTTCGGCCGCATTTGGAGTACTGCGTCCAGTTCTGGTCGCCACACGACCAGAAGGACGTGGAGGCTTTAGAGAGAGTGCAGAGGAGGTTTACCAGGATGTTGCCTGGTATGGAAGGGCTTAGTTACGAGGAGAGATTGGGTAAACTGGGGTTGTTCTCACTGGAAAGACGGAGGATGAGGGGGTGACCTAATAGAGGTGTATAAAATTATGAAAGGCATAGATAGGGTGAACGGTGGGGAGCTTTTTCCCAGGTCGGTGGTGACGTTCACGAGGGGTCATAGGTTCAAGGTGAGGGGGGGGGCGGAGGTTTAACACGGATATCAGAAGGACGTATTTTACACAGAGGGTGGTGGGGGCCTGGAATGCGCTGCCGGGCAAGGTGGTGGAGGCGGACACACTGGGAACGTTTAAGACTTATCTAGATAGCCACATGAACGGAGTGGGAATGGAGGGATACAAAAGAATGGTCTAGTTTGGACCAGGGAGCGGCACGGGCTTGGAGGGCCGAAGGGCCTGTCCCTGTGCTGTATTGTTCTTTGTTCCAACAGAAGCCAGGCGCACAAACAATTTTTAACTGTTCTCTACTTCTTCATTGTCTTTCTGTATTTTTCTCCCCCCAACCACCCACCCCCCCGCCGCCCCCCTTCCCCCCTCCCCCGCCCCGCCCCACTCTACCTCGGGTCAGTGTCTGTGTGGAGTCTGCACATTCTCCCTGTGTCTGCGTGGGTTTCCCTCCGGGTGCTCCGGTTTCCTCCCACAGTCCAAAGATGTGCGGGTTAGGTTGATTGGCCAGGTTAAAAATTGCCCCTTAGTGTCCTGAGATGTGTAGGTTAGAGGGATTAGTGGGTAAATATGTGGGGGTAGGGCCTGGGTGGGATTGTGGTCGGTGCAGACTCGATGGGCCGAATGGCCTCTTTCTGTACTGTAGGGTTTCTATGATCCTATGATTCTACCCTCCCTTTTCTCCCCCCTTTGCTTCCCCTTTCCCCCCGTTTTCTCCATCTTACCTCTCTTCCACCCACCGCCCCCCTCCTCCCCCTCCATCTTGTCACAGTTTACCCTCTGATTCCAGTTTCTTTGACTTTTGGCCATTCACACCTTCTATTCTCTCGCTGGACTGCCATTAGCAGCCTTTCCCCAGGTTTTGTGACTCATCCTTCATTCCCTCACCCCGACAGTATAAATATCTCTCACTTTCTACACCTTTTAGCTTTGACAAAGGGTCATCTGAACTCGAAATATCAGCTCTTTTCTCTCCTTGCAGATGCTGCCAGACCCGCTCAGATTTTCCATGTAGATTTTATATATAGGATAACAGATACCCGGGAGTGAGTTACAGACTGGAATCTAATCGAGGGGTTCAGGGTGGTTTATATATAGAATAACAGATACCCGGGAGTGAGTTACAGACTGGAATCTAATCGAGGGGTTTGGGTGGTTTATATATAGAATAACAGATACCCGGGAGTGAGTTACAGACTGGAATCTAATCGAGGGGTTTGGGTGGTTTATATATAGAATAACAGATACCCGGGAGTGAGTTACAGACTGGAATCTAATCGAGGGGTTCAGGGTGGTTTATATATAGAATAACAGATACCCGGGAGTGAGTTACAGACTGGAATCTAATCGAGGGGTTCAGGGTGTTTTATATATAGAATAACAGATACCCGAGAGTGAGTTACAGACTGGAATCTAATCGAGGGGTTCAGGGTGGTTTATATATAGAATAACAGATACCCGGGAGTGAGTTACAGACTGGAATCTAATCGAGGGGTTTGGGTGGTTTATATAGAGAATAACAGATACCCGGGAGTGAGTTACAGACTGGATTCTAATCGAGGGGTTCGGGTGGTTTATATATAGAATAACAGATACCTGGGAGTGAGTTACAGACTGGAATCTAATCGAGGGGTTCGGGTGGTTTATATATAGAATAACAGATACCCGGGAGTGAGTTACAGACTGGAATCTAATCGAGGGGTTCAGGTGGTTTCTATATAGAATAACAGATACCCGGGAGTGAGTTACAGACTGGAATCTAATCGAGGGGTTCGGGTGATTTATATATAGAATAACAGACACCCGGGAGTGAGTTACAGACTGGAATCTAATCGACGGGTTCGGGTGGTTTATATATAGAATAACAGATACACGGGAGTGAGTTACAGACTGGAATCTAATCGAGGGGTTCGGGGTGGTTTATATATAGAATAACAGATACCCGGGAGTGAGGTACAGACTGGAATCTAATCGAGGGGTTTGGGGTGGTTTATATATAGAATAACAGATACCCGGGAGTGAGTTACGGACAGGAATCTAATCGAGGGGTTTGGGTGGTTTATATATAGAAAAACAGATACCCGGGAGTGAGTTACAGACTGGAATCTAATCGAGGGGTTTGGGTGGTTTATATATAGAATTTCAGATACCCAGGAGTGAGTTACAGACTGGATTCTAATCGAGGGGTTTGGGTGGGTTATATATAGAATTACAGATACCCGGGAGTGAGTTACAGACTGGAATCTAATCGAGGGGTTCAGGGTGGTTTATATATAGAATAACAGATACCCGGGAGTGAGTTACAGACTGGAATCTAATCGAGGGGTTCAGGGTGGTTTATATATAGAATAACAGATACCCGGGAGTGAGTTACAGACTGGAATCTAATCGAGGGGTTCAGGGTGGTTTATATATAGAATAACAGATACCCGGGAGTGAGTTACAGACTGGAATCTAATCGAGGGGTTCAGGGTGGTTTATATATAGAATAACAGATACCCGGGAGTGAGTTACAGACTGGAATCTAATCGAGGGGTTCAGGGTGGTTTATATATAGAATAACAGATACCCGGGAGTGAGTTACAGACTGGAATCTAATCGAGGGGTTCAGGGTGGTTTATATATAGAATAACAGATACCCGGGAGTGAGTTAGAGACTGGAATCTAATCGAGGGGTTTGGGTGGTTTATATATAGAATAACAGATACCCGGGAGTGAGTTACAGACTGGAATCTAATCGAGGGGTTTGGGTGGTTTATATATAGAATAACAGATACCCGGGAGTGAGTTACAGACTGGAATCTAATCGAGGGGTTCGTGTGGTTTATATATAGAATAACAGATACCCGGGAGTGAGTTACAGACTGGAATCTAATCGAGGGGTTCGGGTGGTTTATATATAGAATAACAGATACCCGGGAGTGAGTTACAGACTGGAATCTAATCGAGGGGTTTAGGTGGTTTATATATAGAATAACAGATACCCGGGAGTGAGTTACAGACTGGAATCTAATTGAGGGGTGCGGGTGGTTTATATATAGAATAACAGATACCCGGGAGTGAGTTACAGACTGGAATCTAATCGAGGGGTTCGGGGGGTTTATATATAGAATAACAGATACCCGGGAGTGGGTTACAGACTGGAATCTAATCGAGGGGTTCAGGGTGGTTTATATATAGAATAACAGATACCCGGGTGTGAGTTACAGACTGGAATCTAATTGAGGGGTGCGGGTGGTTTATATATAGAATAACAGATACCCGGGAGTGAGTTACAGACTGGAATCTAATCGAGGGGTTTGGGTGGTTTATATATAGAATAACAGATACCCGGGAGTGAGTTACAGACTGGAATCTAATCGAGGGGTTTGGGTGGTTTATATATAGAATTACAGATACCCGGGATTGAGTTACAGACTGGAATCTAATCGAGGGGTTCGGGTGGTTTATATATAGAATAACAGATACCCGGGAGTGGGTTACAGACTGGAATCGAATCGAGGGGTTCGGGTGGTTTATATATAGAATAACAGATACCCGGGAGTGAGTTACAGACTGGAATCTAATCGAGGGGTTCAGGGTGGTTTATATATCGAATAACAGATACCTGGGAGTGAGTTACAGACTGGAATCTAATCGAGGGGTTCAGGGTGGTTTATATAGAGAATAACAGATACCCGGGAGTGGGTTACAGACTGGAATCTAATCGAGGAGTTCGGGTGGTTTATATATAGAATAACAGATACCCGGGAGTTGGTTACAGACTGGAATCTAATCGAGGGGCTCGGGGTGGTTTATATATAGAATAACAGATACCCGGGAGTGAGTTACAGACTGGGAATCTAATCGAGGGGTTCAGGTGGTTTATATATAGAATAACAGATACCCGGGAGTGAGTTACAGACTGGAATCTAATCGAGGGGTTCGGGTGATTTATATATAGAATAACAGATACCCGGGAGTGAGTTACAGACTGGAATCTCATCGAGGGGTTTGGGTGGTTTATATATAGAATTACAGATACCCGGGAGTGAGTTACAGACTGGAATCTAATCGAGGGGTTCGGGTGGTTTATATATAGAATAACAGATACCCGGGAGTGGGTTACAGACTGGAATCTAATCGAGGGGTTTGGGTGGTTTATATATAGAATAACAGATACCCGGGTGTGAGTTACAGACTGGAATCTAATCGAGGGGTTCAGGGTGGTTTATATATCGAATAACAGATACCTGGGAGTGAGTTACAGACTGGAATCTAATCGAGGGGTTCAGGGTGGTTTATATAGAGAATAACAGATACCCGGGAGTGGGTTACAGACTGGAATCTAATCGAGGAGTTCGGGTGGTTTATATATAGAATAACAGATACCCGGGAGTTGGTTACAGACTGGAATCTAATCGAGGGGCTCGGGGTGGTTTATATATAGAATAACAGATACCCGGGAGTGAGTTACAGACTGGGAATCTAATCGAGGGGTTCAGGTGGTTTAGAAACAGAATAACAGATACCCGGGAGTGAGTTACAGACTGGAATCTAATCGAGGGGTTCGGGTGATTTATATATAGAATAACAGATACCCGGGAGTGAGTTACAGACTGGAATCTAATCGACGGGTTCGGGTGGTTTATATATAGAATAACACATACCCGGGAGTGAGTAACAGACTGGAATCTAATCGAGGGGTTTGGGTGGTTTATATATGGAATAACAGATACCCGGGAGTGAGTTACAGACTGGAATCTAATCGAGGGGTTCGGGTGGTTTATATATAGAATAACTGATACCCGGGAGTGAGTTACAGACTGGAATCTAATCGACGGGTTCGGGTGGTTTATATATAGAATAACACATACCCGGGAGTGAGTTACAGACTGGAATCTAATCGAGGGGTTTGGGTGGTTTATTTCTGGAATAACAGATACCCGGGAGTGAGTTAGAGACTGGAATCTAATCGAGGGGTTTGGGTGGTTTATATATAGAATAACAGATACCTGGGAGTGAGTTACAGACTGGAATCTAATCGAGGGGTTCGGGGGGTTTATATATAGAATAACAGATACCCGGGAGTGGGTTACAGACTGGAATCTAATCGAGGGGTTCAGGGTGGTTTATATATTGAATAACAGATACCCGGGAGTGAGTTACAGACTGGAATCTAATCGAGGGGTTCGGGGGGTTTATATATAGAATAACAGATACCCGGGAGTGGGTGACAGACTGGAATCTAATTGAGGGGTGCGGGTGGTTTATATATAGAATAACAGATACCCGGGAGTGAGTTACAGACTGGAATCTAATCGAGGGGTTTGGGTGGTTTATATATAGAATAACAGATACCCGGGAGTGGGTTACAGACTGGAATCTAATCGAGGGGTTTGGATGGTTTATATATAGAATAACAGATACCCGGGAGTGAGTTACAGTCTGGAATCTAATCGAGGGGTTCGGGTGGCTTGTATATCGAATAACAGATACCGGGAAAGAGTTACAGACTGGAATCTAATCGAGGGCTTTGGGTGGTTTATATATAGAAAACAGATACCCGGGAGTGAGTTACAGACTGGAATCTAATCGAGGGGGTTGGGTGGCTTGTATATCGAATAACAGATACCGGGAAAGAGTTACAGACTGGAATCTAATCGAGGGCTTTGGGTGGTTTATATATAGAAAGCAGATACCCGGGAGTGAGTTACAGACTGGAATCTAATCGAGGGGTTCGAGTGGTTTATATATAGAATAACAGATACCCGGGAGTGAGTTACAGTTTGGAATCTAATTGAGTGGTTTGGGTGGTTTATATATCGAATAACAGATACCCGGGAGTGAGTTACAGACTGGAATCTAATCGAGGGGTTCAGGGTGGTTTATATATCGAATAACAGATACCTGGGAGTGAGTTACAGACTGGAATCTAATCGAGGGGTTCAGGGTGGTTTATATAGAGAATAACAGATACCCGGGAGTGGGTTACAGACTGGAATCTAATCGAGGAGTTCGGGTGGTTTATATATAGAATAACAGATACCCGGGAGTTGGTTACAGACTGGAATCTAATCGAGGGGCTCGGGGTGGTTTATATATAGAATAACAGACACCCGGGAGTGAGTTACAGACTGGAATCTAATCGAGGGGTTCGGGTGGTTTATATATAGAATAACAGATACCCGGGAGTGAGTTACAGACTGGGAATCTAATCGAGGGGTTCAGGTGGTTTATATATAGAATAACAGATACCCGGGAGTGAGTTACAGAGTGGAATCTAATCGAGGGGTTCGGGTGGTTTATATATAGAATAACAGATACCCGGGAGTGAGTTACAGACTGGGAATCTAATCGAGGGGTTCAGGTGGTTTATATATAGAATAACAGATACCCGGGAGTGAGTTACAGACTGGAATCTAATCGAGGGGTTCGGGTGATTTATATATAGAATAACAGATACCCGGGAGTGAGTTACAGACTGGAATCTAATCGACGGGTTCGGGTGGTTTATATATAGAATAACACATACCCGGGAGTGAGTTACAGACTGGAATCTAATTGAGGGGTTCAGGGTGGTTTATATATGGAATAACAGATACCCGGGAGTGAGTTACAGACTGGAATCTAATCGAGGGGTTCGGGTGGTTTATATATAGAATAACAGATACCCGGGAGTGAGTTACAGACTGGAATCTAATCGACGGGTTCGGGTGGTTTATATATAGAATAACACATACCCGGGAGTGAGTTACAGACTGGAATCTAATCGAGGGGTTTGGGTGGTTTATTTCTGGAATAACAGATACCCGGGAGTGAGTTAGAGACTGGAATCTAATCGAGGGGTTTGGGTGGTTTATATATAGAATAACAGATACCTGGGAGTGAGTTACAGACTGGAATCTAATCGAGGGGTTCGGGGGGTTTATATATAGAATAACAGATACCCGGGAGTGGGTTACAGACTGGAATCTAATCGAGGGGTTCAGGGTGGTTTATATATTGAATAACAGATACCCGGGAGTGAGTTACAGACTGGAATCTAATCGAGGGGTTCGGGGGGTTTATATATAGAATAACAGATACCCGGGAGTGGGTGACAGACTGGAATCTAATTGAGGGGTGCGGGTGGTTTATATATAGAATAACAGATACCCGGGAGTGAGTTACAGACTGGAATCTAATCGAGGGGTTTGGGTGGTTTATATATAGAATAACAGATACCCGGGAGTGGGTTACAGACTGGAATCTAATCGAGGGGTTTGGATGGTTTATATATAGAATAACAGATACCCGGGAGTGAGTTACAGTCTGGAATCTAATCGAGGGGTTCGGGTGGCTTGTATATCGAATAACAGATACCGGGAAAGAGTTACAGACTGGAATCTAATCGAGGGCTTTGGGTGGTTTATATATAGAAAGCAGATACCCGGGAGTGAGTTACAGACTGGAATCTAATCGAGGGGGTTGGGTGGCTTGTATATCGAATAACAGATACCGGGAAAGAGTTACAGACTGGAATCTAATCGAGGGCTTTGGGTGGTTTATATATAGAAAGCAGATACCCGGGAGTGAGTTACAGACTGGAATCTAATCGAGGGGTTCGAGTGGTTTATATATAGAATAACAGATACCCGGGAGTGAGTTACAGTTTGGAATCTAATTGAGTGGTTTGGGTGGTTTATATATCGAATAACAGATACCCGGGAGTGAGTTACAGACTGGAATCTAATCGAGGGGTTCAGGGTGGTTTATATATCGAATAACAGATACCTGGGAGTGAGTTACAGACTGGAATCTAATCGAGGGGTTCAGGGTGGTTTATATAGAGAATAACAGATACCCGGGAGTGGGTTACAGACTGGAATCTAATCGAGGAGTTCGGGTGGTTTATATATAGAATAACAGATACCCGGGAGTTGGTTACAGACTGGAATCTAATCGAGGGGCTCGGGGTGGTTTATATATAGAATAACAGACACCCGGGAGTGAGTTACAGACTGGAATCTAATCGAGGGGTTCGGGTGGTTTATATATAGAATAACAGATACCCGGGAGTGAGTTACAGACTGGGAATCTAATCGAGGGGTTCAGGTGGTTTATATATAGAATAACAGATACCCGGGAGTGAGTTACAGAGTGGAATCTAATCGAGGGGTTCGGGTCGTTTATATATAGAATAACAGATACCCGGGAGTGAGTTACAGACTGGGAATCTAATCGAGGGGTTCAGGTGGTTTATATATAGAATAACAGATACCCGGGAGTGAGTTACAGACTGGAATCTAATCGAGGGGTTCGGGTGATTTATATATAGAATAACAGATACCCGGGAGTGAGTTACAGACTGGAATCTAATCGACGGGTTCGGGTGGTTTATATATAGAATAACACATACCCGGGAGTGAGTTACAGACTGGAATCTAATTGAGGGGTTCAGGGTGGTTTATATATGGAATAACAGATACCCGGGAGTGAGTTACAGACTGGAATCTAATCGAGGGGTTCGGGTGGTTTATATATAGAATAACAGATACCCGGGAGTGAGTTACAGACTGGAACCTAATCGACGGGTTCGGGTGGTTTATATATAGAATAACACATACCCGGGAGTGAGTTACAGACTGGAATCTAATCGAGGGGTTTGGGTGGTTTATTTCTGGAATAACAGATACCCGGGAGTGAGTTAGAGACTGGAATCTAATCGAGGGGTTTGGGTGGTTTATATATAGAATAACAGATACCTGGGAGTGAGTTACAGACTGGAATCTAATCGAGGGGTTTGGGTGGTTTATATATAGAATAACAGATACCCGGGAGTGAGTTACAGACTGGAATCCAATTGAGGGGTTCGGGGTGGTTTATATATAGAATAACAGATACCCGGGAGTGAGTTACAGACTGGAATCTAATCGAGGGTTTTGGGTGGTTTATATATAGAATAACAGATACCCGGGAGTGGGTTACAGACTGGAATCTAATCGAGGGGTTTGGGTGGTTTATATATAGAATAACAGATACCCGGGAGTGAGTTACAGACTGGAATCTAATCGAGGGGGTTGGGTGGCTTGTATATCGAATAACAGATACCGGGAAAGAGTTACAGACTGGAATCTAATCCAGGGCTTTGGGTGGTTTATATATAGAAAGCAGATACCCGGGAGTGAGTTACAGACTGGAATCTAATCGAGGGGTTCGAGTGCTTTATATATAGAATAACAGATACCCGGGAGTGAGTTACAGTTTGGAATCTAATTGAGTGGTTTGGGTGGTTTATATATCGAATAACAGATACCCGGGAGTGAGTTACAGACTGGAATCTAATCGAGGGGTTCAGGGTGGTTTATATATCGAATAACAGATACCTGGGAGTGAGTTACAGACTGGAATCTAATCGAGGGGTTCAGGGTGGTTTATATAGAGAATAACAGATACCCGGGAGTGGGTTACAGACTGGAATCTAATCGAGGAGTTCGGGTGGTTTATATATAGAATAACAGATACCCGGGAGTTGGTTACAGACTGGAATCTAATCGAGGGGCTCGGGGTGGTTTATATATAGAATAACAGACACCCGGGAGTGAGTTACAGACTGGAATCTAATCGAGGGGTTCGGGTGGTTTATATATAGAATAACAGATACCCGGGAGTGAGTTACAGACTGGGAATCTAATCGAGGGGTTCAGGTGGTTTATATATAGAATAACAGATACCCGGGAGTGAGTTACAGAGTGGAATCTAATCGAGGGGTTCGGGTGGTTTATATATAGAATAACAGATACCCGGGAGTGAGTTACAGACTGGGAATCTAATCGAGGGGTTCAGGTGGTTTATATATAGAATAACAGATACCCGGGAGTGAGTTACAGACTGGAATCTAATCGAGGGGTTCGGGTGGTTTATATATAGAATAACAGATACCCGGGAGTGAGTTACAGACTGGAATCTAATCGACGGGTTCGGGTGGTTTATATATAGAATAACACATACCCGGGAGTGAGTTACAGACTGGAATCTAATCGAGGGGTTTGGGTGGTTTATTTCTGGAATAACAGATACCCGGGAGTGAGTTAGAGACTGGAATCTAATCGAGGGGTTTGGGTGGTTTATATATAGAATAACAGATACCTGGGAGTGAGTTACAGACTGGAATCTAATCGAGGGGTTTGGGTGGTTTATATATAGAATAACAGATACCCGGGAGTGAGTTACAGACTGGAATCCAATTGAGGGGTTCGGGGTGGTTTATATATAGAATAACAGATACCCGGGAGTGAGTTACAGACTGGAATCTAATCGAGGGGTTCGGGTGGTTTATATATAGAATAACAGATACCCGGGAGTGAGTTACAGACTGGAATCCAATTGAGGGGTTCGGGGTGGTTTATATATAGAATAACAGATACCCGGGAGTGAGTTACAGACTGGAATCTAATTGAGGGGTTCGGGGTGGTTGATATATAGAATAACAGCTACCCGGGAGTAAGTTACAGACTGGAATCCAATCGAGGGGTTCCGGTGGTTTATATATAGAATAACAGATACCCGGGAGTGAGTTACAGACTGGAATCTAATCGAGGAGTTCAGGTGGTTTATATATAGAATAACAGATACCCGGGAGTGAGTTACAGACTGGAATCCAATCGAGGGGTTCCGGTGGTTTATATATAGAATAACAGATACCCGGGAGTGAGTTACAGACTGGAATCTAATCGAGGGGTTCGGGTGGTTTATATATAGAATAACAGATACCCGGGAGTGAGTTACAGACTGGAATCTAATCGAGGGGTTCGGGTGGTTTATATATAGAATAACAGATACCCGGGAGTGAGTTACAGACTGGAATCTAATCGAGGGGTTTGGGTGGTTTATATATAGAATAACAGATACCCGGGAGTGAGTTACAGACTGGAATCCAATCGAGGGGTTCCGGTGGTTTATATATAGAATAACAGATACCCGGGAGTGAGTTACAGACTGGGAATCTAATCGAGGGGTTCGGGTGATTTATATATAGAATAACAGATACCCGGGAGTGAGTTACAGACTGGAATCTAATCGACGGGTTCGGGTGGTTTATATATAGAATAACACATACCCGGGAGTGAGTTACAGACTGGAATCTAATCGAGGGGTTCAGGGTGGTTTATATATGGAATAACAGATACCCGGGAGTGAGTTACAGACTGGAATCTAATCGAGGGGTTCAGGGTGGTTTATATATAGAATAACAGATACCCGGGAGTGAGTTACAGACTGGAATCTAATCGAGGGGTTCGGGTGGTTTATATATAGAATAACAGATACCCGGGAGTGAGTTACAGACTGGAATCTAATCGACGGGTTCGGGTGGTTTATATATAGAATAACACATACCCGGGAGTGAGTTACAGACTGGAATCTAATCGAGGGGTTTGGGTGGTTTATTTCTGGAATAACAGATACCCGGGAGTGAGTTAGAGACTGGAATCTAATCGAGGGGTTTGGGTGGTTTATATATAGAATAACAGATACCTGGGAGTGAGTTACAGACTGGAATCTAATCGAGGGGTTTGGGTGGTTTATATATAGAATAACAGATACCCGGGAGTGAGTTACAGACTGGAATCCAATTGAGGGGTTCGGGGTGGTTTATATATAGAATAACAGATACCCGGGAGTGAGTTACAGACTGGAATCTAATCGAGGGGTTCGGGTGGTTTATATATAGAATAACAGATACCCGGGAGTGAGTTACAGACTGGAATCCAATTGAGGGGTTCGGGGTGGTTTATATATAGAATAACAGATACCCGGGAGTGAGTTACAGACTGGAATCCAATTGAGGGGTTCGGGGTGGTTGATATATAGAATAACAGATACCCGGGAGTAAGTTACAGACTGGAATCCAATCGAGGGGTTCCGGTGGTTTATATATAGAATAACAGATACCCGGGAGTGAGTTACAGACTGGAATCTAATCGAGGGGTTCAGGGTGGTTTATATATAGAATAACAGATACCCGGGAGTGAGTTACAGACTGGAATCTAATCGAGGGGATCAGGTGGTTTATATATAGAATAACAGATACCCGGGAGTGAGTTACAGACTGGAATCTAATCGAGGGGATCAGGTGGTTTATATATAGAATAACAGATACCCGGAGTGAGTTACAGACTGGAATCTAATCGAGGGGTTTGGGTGGTTTATATATAGAATAACAGATACCCGGGAGTGAGTTACAGACTGGAATCCAATCGAGGGGTTTGGGTGGTTTATATATAGAATAACAGATACCCGGAGTGAGTTACAGACTGGAATCTAATCGAGGGGTTTGGGTGGTTTATATATAGAATAACATATACCGGGGAGTGAGTTCCAGACTGGAATCTAATTGAGGGGTTCGGGTGGTTTATATATAGAATAACAGAAACCCGGGACTGAGTTACAGACTGGAATCTAATCGAGGGGTTTGGGTGGTTTATCTATAGAATAACAGATACCGGGGAGTGAGTTACAGACTGGAATCTAATCGAGGGGTTTGGGTGGTTTATATATAGAATAACATATACCGGGGAGTGAGTTCCAGACTGGAATCTAATCGAGGGGTTCGGGTAGTTTATATATAGAATAACAGATACCCGGGATTGAGTTACAGACTGGAATCTAATCGAGGGGTTTGTGTGGTTTATATATAGAATAACAGATACCCGGAGTGAGTTACAGACTGGAATCTAATCGAGGGGTTTGGCTGGTTTATATATAGAATAACAGATACCCGGGAGTGAGTTACAGACTGGAATCCAATCGAGGGGTTCGGGTGGTTTATATATAGAATAACAGATACCGGGGAGTGAGTTACAGACTGGAATCTAATCGAGGAGTTTGGGTGGTTTATATATAGAATTACAGATACCCGGGAGTGAGTTACAGACTGGAATCTAATCGAGGGGTTCGGGTGGTTTATATATAGAATAACAGATACCCGGGAGTGAGTTACAGACTGGAATCTAATCGAGGGGTTCGGGGGGTTTATATATAGAATAACAGATACCCGGGAGTGGGTTACAGACTGGAATCTAATCGAGGGGTTCAGGGTGGTTTATATAGAGAATAACAGATACCCGGGAGTGGGTTACAGACTGGAAACTAATCGAGGAGTTCGGGTGGTTTATATATAGAATAACAGATACCCGGGAGTTGGTTACAGACTGGAATCTAATCGAGGGGCTCGGGGTGGTTTATATATAGAATAACAGATACCCGGGAGTGAGTTACAGACTGGGAATCTAATCGAGGGGTTCAGGTGGTTTATATATAGAATAACAGATACCCGGGAGTGAGTTACAGACTGGAATCTAATCGAGGGGTTCGGGTGATTTATATATAGAATAACATATACCGGGGAGTGAGTTCCAGACTGGAATCTAATTGAGGGGTTCGGGTGGTTTATATATAGAAAAACAGATACCCGGGACTGAGTTACAGACTGGAATCTAATCGAGGGGTTTGGGTGGTTTATCTATAGAATAACAGATACCGGGGAGTGAGTTCCAGACTGGAATCTAATTGAGGGGTTCGGGTGGTTTATATATAGAATAACAGATACCCGGGACTGAGTTACAGACTGGAATCTAATCGAGGGGTTTGGGTGGTTTATATATAGAATAACAGATACCCGGGAGTGAGTTACAGACTGGAATCCAATCGAGGGGTTCGGGTGGTTTATATATAGAATAACAGATACCCGGGAGTGAGTTACAGACTGGAAACCAATCGAGGGGTTTGTGTGGTTTATATATAGAATAACAGATACCCGGAGTGAGTTACAGACTGGAATCTAATCGAGGGGTTTGGCTGGTTTATATATAGAATAACAGATACCCGGGAGTGAGTTACAGACTGGAATCCAATCGAGGGGTTCGGGTGGTTTATATATAGAATAACAGATACCGGGGAGTGAGTTACAGACTGGAATCTAATCGAGGAGTTTGGGTGGTTTATATATAGAATTACAGATACCCGGGAGTGAGTTACAGACTGGAATCTAATCGAGGGGTTCGGGTGGTTTATATCTCGAATAACAGATACCCGGGAGTGAGTTACAGACTGGAATCTAATCGAGGGGTTCGGGGGGTTTATATATAGAATAACAGATACCCGGGAGTGGGTTACAGACTGGAATCTAATCGAGGGGTTCAGGGTGGTTTATATAGAGAATAACAGATACCCGGGAGTGGGTTACAGACTGGAAACTAATCGAGGAGTTCGGGTGGTTTATATATAGAATAACAGATACCCGGGAGTTGGTTACAGACTGGAATCTAATCGAGGGGCTCGGGGTGGTTTATATATAGAATAACAGATACCCGGGAGTGAGTTACAGACTGGGAATCTAATCGAGGGGTTCAGGTGGTTTATATATAGAATAACAGATACCCGGGAGTGAGTTACAGACTGGAATCTAATCGAGGGGTTCGGGTGATTTATATATAGAATAACATATACCGGGGAGTGAGTTCCAGACTGGAATCTAATTGAGGGGTTCGGGTGGTTTATATATAGAAAAACAGATACCCGGGACTGAGTTACAGACTGGAATCTAATCGAGGGGTTTGGGTGGTTTATCTATAGAATAACAGATACCGGGGAGTGAGTTCCAGACTGGAATCTAATTGAGGGGTTCGGGTGGTTTATATATAGAATAACAGATACCCGGGACTGAGTTACAGACTGGAATCTAATCGAGGGGTTTGGGTGGTTTATATATAGAATAACAGATACCCGGGAGTGAGTTACAGACTGGAATCCAATCGAGGGGTTCGGGTGGTTTATATATAGAATAACAGATACCCGGGAGTGAGTTACAGACTGGAAACCAATCGAGGGGTTTGTGTGGTTTATATATAGAATAACAGATACCCGGAGTGAGTTACAGACTGGAATCTAATCGAGGGGTTTGGCTGGTTTATATATAGAATAACAGATACCCGGGAGTGAGTTACAGACTGGAATCCAATCGAGGGGTTCGGGTGGTTTATATATAGAATAACAGATACCGGGGAGTGAGTTACAGACTGGAATCTAATCGAGGAGTTTGGGTGGTTTATATATAGAATTACAGATACCCGGGAGTGAGTTACAGACTGGAATCTAATCGAGGGGTTCGGGTGGTTTATATCTCGAATAACAGATACCCGGGAGTGAGTTACAGACTGGAATCTAATCGAGGGGTTCGGGGGGTTTATATATAGAATAACAGATACCCGGGAGTGGGTTACAGACTGGAATCTAATCGAGGGGTTCAGGGTGGTTTATATAGAGAATAACAGATACCCGGGAGTGGGTTACAGACTGGAAACTAATCGAGGAGTTCGGGTGGTTTATATATAGAATAACAGATACCCGGGAGTTGGTTACAGACTGGAATCTAATCGAGGGGCTCGGGGTGGTTTATATATAGAATAACAGATACCCGGGAGTGAGTTACAGACTGGGAATCTAATCGAGGGGTTCAGGTGGTTTATATATAGAATAACAGATACCCGGGAGTGAGTTACAGACTGGAATCTAATCGAGGGGTTCGGGTGATTTATATATAGAATAACAGATACCCGGGAGTGAGTTACAGACTGGAATCTAATCGACGGGTTCGGGTGGTTTATATATAGAATAACACATACCCGGGAGTGAGTTACAGACTGGAATCTAATCGAGGGGTTTGGGTGGTTTATATATGGAATAACAGACACCCGGGAGTGAGTTACAGACTGGAATCTAATCGAGGGGTTCGGGTGGTTTATATATAGAATAACAGATACCCGGGAGTGAGTTACAGACTGGAATCTAATCGACGGGTTCGGGTGGTTTATATATAGAATAACACATACCCGGGAGTGAGTTACAGACTGGAATCTAATCGAGGGGTTTGGGTGGTTTATTTCTGGAATAACAGATACCCGGGAGTGAGTTAGAGACTGGAATCTAATCGAGGGGTTTGGGTGGTTTATATATAGAATAACAGATACCTGGGAGTGAGTTACAGGCTGGAATCTAATCGAGGGGTTCGGGGGGTTTATATATAGAATAACAGATACCCGGGAGTGGGTTACAGACTGGAATCTAATCGAGGGGTTCAGGGTGGTTTATATATTGAATAACAGATACCCGGGAGTGAGTTACAGACTGGAATCTAATCGAGGGGTTCGGGGGGTTTATATATAGAATAACAGATACCCGGGAGTGGGTTACAGACTGGAATCTAATTGAGGGGTGCGGGTGGTTTATATATAGAATAACAGATACCCGGGAGTGAGTTACAGACTGGAATCTAATCGAGGGGTTTGGGTGGTTTATATATAGAATAACAGATACCCGGGAGTGGGTTACAGACTGGAATCTAATCGAGGGGTTTGGGTGGTTTATATATAGAATAACAGATACCCGGGAGCGAGTTACAGACTGGAATCTAATCGAGGGGTTCGAGTGGTTTATATATAGAATAACAGATACCCGGGAGTGAGTTACAGTTTGGAACCTAATTGAGTGGTTTGGGTGGTTTATATATAGAATAACAGATACCCGGGAGTGAGTTACAGACTGGAATCTAATCGAGGGCTTTGGGTGGTTTATATATAGAAAGCAGATACCCGGGAGTGAGTTACAGACTGGAATCTAATCGAGGGGTTTGGGTGGTTTATATATAGAATAACAGATACCCATGAGTGAGTTACAGACTGGAATCTAATCGAGGGGTTCGAGTGGTTTATATATAGAATAACAGATACCCGGGAGTGAGTTACAGTTTGGAATCTAATTGAGTGGTTTGGGTGGTTTATATATCGAATAACAGATACCCGGGAGTGAGTTACAGACTGGATTCTAATCGAGGGGTTCGGGTGGTTTATATATAGAATAACAGATACCCGGGACTGAGTTACAGACTGGAATCTAATCGAGGGGTTCGGGTGGTTTATATATAGAATAACAGATTCCCGGTAGTGAGTTACAGACTGGAATCTAATCGAGGGGTTCGGGTGGTTTATATTCAGAATAACAGATACCCGGGAGTGAGTTACAGACTGGAATCTAATCGAGGGGTTCGGGTGGTTTATATATAGAATAACAGATACCCGGGAGTGAGTTACAGACTGGAATCTAATCGAGGGGTTCCGGTGGTTTATATATAGAATAACAGATACCCGGGAGTGAGTTACAGACTGGAATCTAATCGAGGGGTTCGGGTGGTTTATATATAGAATAACAGATACCCGGGAGTGAGTTACAGACTGGAATCTAATCGAGGGGTTCGGGTGGTTTATATATAGAATAACAGATACCCGAGAGTGAGTTACAGACTGGAATCTAATCGAGGGGTTCAGGGTGGTTTATATATAGAATAACAGATACCCGGGAGTGAGTTACAGACTGGAATCTAATCGAGGGGTTCAGGGTGGTTTATATATAGAATAACAGATACCCGGGAGTGAGTTACAGACTGGAATCTAATCGAGGGGATCAGGTGGTTTATATATAGAATAACAGATACCCGGGAGTGAGTTACAGACTGGAATCTAATCGAGGTGTTTGGGTGGTTGAGATATAGAATAACAGATACCCGGAGTGAGTTACAGACTGGAATCTAATCGAGGGGCTCGGGGTGGTTTATATATAGAATAACAGATACCCGGGAGTGAGTTACAGACTGGAATCTAATCGAGGGGTTCAGGTGGTTTATATATAGAATAACAGATACCCGGGAGTGAGTTACAGACTGGAATCTAATCGAGGGGTTCGGGTGGTTTATATATAGAATAACAGATACCCGGGAGTGAGTTACAGACTGGAATCTAATCGACGGGTTCGGGTGGTTTATATATAGAATAACACATACCCGGGAGTGAGTTACAGACTGGAATCTAATCGAGGGGTTTGGGTGGTTTATATATGGAATAACAGACACCCGGGAGTGAGTTACAGACTGGAATCTAATCGAGGGGTTCGGGTGGTTTATATATAGAATAACAGATACCCGGGAGTGAGTTACAGACTGGAATCTAATCGACGGGTTCGGGTGGTTTATATATAGAATAACACATACCCGGGAGTGAGTTACAGACTGGAATCTAATCGAGGGGTTTGGGTGGTTTATTTCTGGAATAACAGATACCCGGGAGTGAGTTAGAGACTGGAATCTAATCGAGGGGTTTGGGTGGTTTATATATAGAATAACAGATACCTGGGAGTGAGTTACAGACTGGAATCTAATCGAGGGGTTCGGGGGGTTTATATATAGAATAACAGATACCCGGGAGTGGGTTACCGACTGGAATCTAATCGAGGGGTTCAGGGTGGTTTATATATTGAATAACAGATACCCGGGAGTGAGTTACAGACTGGAATCTAATCGAGGGGTTCGGGGGGTTTATATATAGAATAACAGATACCCGGGAGTGGGTTACAGACTGGAATCTAATTGAGGGGTGCGGGTGGTTTATATATAGAATAACAGATACCCGGGAGTGAGTTACAGACTGGAATCTAATCGTGGGGTTTGGGTGGTTTATATATAGAATAACAGATACCCGGGAGTGGGTTACAGACTGGAATCTAATCGAGGGGTTTGGGTGGTTTATATATAGAATAACAGATACCCGGGAGCGAGTTACAGACTGGAATCTAATCGAGGGGTTCGAGTGGTTTATATATAGAATAACAGATACCCGGGAGTGAGTTACAGTTTGGAATCTAATTGAGTGGTTTGGGTGGTTTATATATAGAATAACAGATACCCGGGAGTGAGTTACAGACTGGAATCTAATCGAGGGCTTTGGGTGGTTTATATATAGAAAGCAGATACCCGGGAGTGAGTTACAGACTGGAATCTAATCGAGGGGTTTGGGTGGTTTATATATAGAATAACAGATACCCATGAGTGAGTTACAGACTGGAATCTAATCGAGGGGTTCGAGTGGTTTATATATAGAATAACAGATACCCGGGAGTGAGTTACAGTTTGGAATCTAATTGAGTGGTTTGGGTGGTTTATATATCGAATAACAGATACCCGGGAGTGAGTTACAGACTGGAATCGAATCGAGGGGTTCGGGTGGTTTATATATAGAATAACAGATACCCGGGACTGAGTTACAGACTGGAATCTAATCGAGGGGTTCGGGTGGTTTATATATAGAATAACAGATTCCCGGTAGTGAGTTACAGACTGGAATCTAATCGAGGGGTTCGGGTGGTTTATATATAGAATAACAGATACCCGGGAGTGAGTTACAGACTGGAATCTAATCGAGGGGTTCCGGTGGTTTATATATAGAATAACAGATACCCGGGAGTGAGTTACAGACTGGAATCTAATCGAGGGGTTCGGGTGGTTTATATATAGAATAACAGATACCCGGGAGTGAGTTACAGACTGGAATCTAATCGAGGGGTTCGGGTGGTTTATATATAGAATAACAGATACCCGAGAGTGAGTTACAGACTGGAATCTAATCGAGGGGTTCAGGGTGGTTTATATATAGAATAACAGATACCCGGGAGTGAGTTACAGACTGGAATCTAATCGAGGGGTTCAGGGTGGTTTATATATAGAATAACAGATACCCGGGAGTGAGTTACAGACTGGAATCTAATCGAGGGGATCAGGTGGTTTATATATAGAATAACAGATACCCGGGAGTGAGTTACAGACTGGAATCTAATCGAGGTGTTTGGGTGGTTGAGATATAGAATAACAGATACCCGGAGTGAGTTACAGACTGGAATCTAATCGAGGGGCTCGGGGTGGTTTATATATAGAATAACAGATACCCGGGAGTGAGTTACAGACTGGGAATCTAATCGAGGGGTTCAGGTGGTTTATATATAGAATAACAGATACCCGGGAGTGAGTTACAGACTGGAATCTAATCGACGGGTTCGGGTGGTTTATATATAGAATAACACATACCCGGGAGTGAGTTACAGACTGGAATCTAATCGAGGGGTTTGGGTGGTTTATATATGGAATAACAGACACCCGGGAGTGAGTTACAGACTGGAATCTAATCGAGGGGTTCGGGTGGTTTATATATAGAATAACAGATACCCGGGAGTGAGTTACAGACTGGAATCTAATCGACGGGTTCGGGTGGTTTATATACAGAATAACACATACCCGGGAGTGAGTTACAGACTGGAATCTAATCGAGGGGTTTGGGTGGTTTATTTCTGGAATAACAGATACCCGGGAGTGAGTTAGAGACTGGAATCTAATCGAGGGGTTTGGGTGGTTTATATATAGAATAACAGATACCTGGGAGTGAGTTACAGACTGGAATCTAATCGAGGGGTTCGGGGGGTTTATATATAGAATAACAGATACCCGGGAGTGGGTTACAGACTGGAATCTAATCGAGGGGTTCAGGGTGGTTTATATATTGAATAACAGATACCCGGGAGTGAGTTACAGACTGGAATCTAATCGAGGGGTTCGGGGGGTTTATATATAGAATAACAGATACCCGGGAGTGGGTTACAGACTGGAATCTAATTGAGGGGTGCGGGTGGTTTATATATAGAATAACAGATACCCGGGAGTGAGTTACAGACTGGAATCTAATCGTGGGGTTTGGGTGGTTTATATATAGAATAACAGATACCCGGGAGTGGGTTACAGACTGGAATCTAATCGAGGGGTTTGGGTGGTTTATATAGAATAACAGATACCCGGGAGTGAGTTACAGTTTGGAATCTAATTGAGTGGTTTGGGTGGTTTATATATAGAATAACAGATACCCGGGAGTGAGTTACAGACTGGAATCTAATCGAGGGCTTTGGGTGGTTTATATATAGAAAGCAGATACCCGGGAGTGAGTTACAGACTGGAATCTAATCGAGGGGTTTGGGTGGTTTATATATAGAATAACAGATACCCATGAGTGAGTTACAGACTGGAATCTAATCGAGGGGTTCGAGTGGTTTATATATAGAATAACAGATACCCGGGAGTGAGTTACAGTTTGGAATCTAATTGAGTGGTTTGGGTGGTTTATATATCGAATAACAGATACCCGGGAGTGAGTTACAGACTGGAATCGAATCGAGGGGTTCGGGTGGTTTATATATAGAATAACAGATACCCGGGACTGAGTTACAGACTGGAATCTAATCGAGGGGTTCGGGTGGTTTATATATAGAATAACAGATACCCGGGAGTGAGTTACAGACTGGAATCTAATCGAGGGGTTCCGGTGGTTTATATATAGAATAACAGATACCCGGGAGTGAGTTACAGACTGGAATCTAATCGAGGGGTTCGGGTGGTTTATATATAGAATAACAGATACCCGGGAGTGAGTTACAGACTGGAATCTAATCGAGGGGTTCGGGTGGTTTATATATAGAATAACAGATACCCGAGAGTGAGTTACAGACTGGAATCTAATCGAGGGGTTCAGGGTGGTTTATATATAGAATAACAGATACCCGGGAGTGAGTTACAGACTGGAATCTAATCGAGGGGTTCAGGGTGGTTTATATATAGAATAACAGATACCCGGGAGTGAGTTACAGACTGGAATCTAATCGAGGGGATCAGGTGGTTTATATATAGAATAACAGATACCCGGGAGTGAGTTACAGACTGGAATCTAATCGAGGTGTTTGGGTGGTTGAGATATAGAATAACAGATACCCGGAGTGAGTTACAGACTGGAATCTAATCGAGGGGTTTGGGTGGTTTATATATAGAATAACAGATACCCGGGAGTGAGTTACAGACTGGAATCCAATCGAGGGGTTCGGGTGGTTTATATATAGAATAACAGATACCCGGGAGTGAGTTACAGACTGGAATCTAATCGAGGGGTTCGGGTGGTTTATATATAGAATAACAGATACCCGGGTGTGAGTTACAGACTGGAATCTAATCGAGGGGTTTGGGTGGTTTATATATAGAATAACAGATACCCGGAGTGAGTTACAGACTGGAATCTAATCGAGGGGTTTGGGTGGTTTATATATAGAATAACAGATACCCGGGAGTGAGTTACAGACTGGAATCCAATCGAGGGGTTCGGGTGGTTTATATACAGAATACCAGATACCCAGGAGTGAGTTCCAGACTGGAATCTAATCGAGGGGTTCGGGGTGGTTTATATATAGAATAACATATACCGGGGAGTGAGTTCCAGACTGGAATCTAATTGAGGGGTTCGGGGTGGTTTATATATAGAATAACATATACCGGGGAGTGAGTTACAGACTGGAATCTAATCGAGGGGTTTGGGTGGTTTATATATAGAATAACAGATACCCGGGAGTGAGTTACAGACTGGAATCTAATCGAGGGGTTTGGGTGGTTTATATATAGAATAACAGATACCCGGGAGTGAGTTACAGACTGGAATCTAATCGAGGGGTTCGCGGTGGTTTATGTATAGAATAACAGATACCCGGGAGTGAGTTACAGACTGGAATCTAATTGAGGGGTGCGGGTAGTTTATATATAGAATAACAGATACCCGGGAGTGAGTTACAGACTGGAATCTAATCGAGGGGTTTGGGTGGTTTATATATAGAATAACAGATACCCGGGAGTGGGTTACAGACTGGAATCTAATCGAGGGGTTTGGGTGGTTTATATATAGAATAACAGATACCCGGGAGCGAGTTACAGACTGGAATCTAATCGAGGGGTTCGAGTGGTTTATATATAGAATAACAGATACCCGGGAGTGAGTTACAGTTTGGAATCTAATTGAGTGGTTTGGGTGGTTTATATATAGAAAGCAGATACCCGGGAGTGAGTTACAGACTGGAATCTAATCGAGGGGTTTGGGTGGTTTATATATAGAATAACAGATACCCATGAGTGAGTTACAGACTGGAATCTAATCGAGGGGTTCGAGTGGTTTATATATAGAATAACAGATACCCGGGAGTGAGTTACAGTTTGGAATCTAATTGAGTGGTTTGGGTGGTTTATATATCGAATAACAGATACCCGGGAGTGAGTTACAGACTGGAATCTAATCGAGGGGTTCGGGTGGTTTATATATAGAATAACAGATACCCGGGACTGAGTTACAGACTGGAATCTAATCGAGGGGTTCGGGTGGTTTATATATAGAATAACAGATTCCCGGTAGTGAGTTACAGACTGGAATCTAATCGAGGGGTTCGGGTGGTTTATATATAGAATAACAGATACCCGGGAGTGAGTTACAGACTGGAATCTAATCGAGGGGTTCCGGTGGTTTATATATAGAATAACAGATACCCGGGAGTGAGTTACAGACTGGAATCTAATCGAGGGGTTCGGGTGGTTTATATATAGAATAACAGATACCCGGGAGTGAGTTACAGACTGGAATCTAATCGAGGGGTTCGGGTGGTTTATATATAGAATAACAGATACCCGAGAGTGAGTTACAGACTGGAATCTAATCGAGGGGTTCAGGGTGGTTTATATATAGAATAACAGATACCCGGGAGTGAGTTACAGACTGGAATCTAATCGAGGGGTTCAGGGTGGTTTATATATAGAATAACAGATACCCGGGAGTGAGTTACAGACTGGAATCTAATCGAGGGGATCAGGTGGTTTATATATAGAATAACAGATACCCGGGAGTGAGTTACAGACTGGAATCTAATCGAGGTGTTTGGGTGGTTGAGATATAGAATAACAGATACCCGGAGTGAGTTACAGACTGGAATCTAATCGAGGGGTTTGGGTGGTTTATATATAGAATAACAGATACCCGGGAGTGAGTTACAGACTGGAATCCAATCGAGGGGTTCGGGTGGTTTATATATAGAATAACAGATACCCGGGAGTGAGTTACAGACTGGAATCTAATCGAGGGGTTTGGGTGGTTTATATATAGAATAACAGATACCCGGAGTGAGTTACAGACTGGAATCTAATCGAGGGGTTTGGGTGGTTTATATATAGAATAACAGATACCCGTGTGGTGAACCATCGTTGGTTCACCACTGGGGTTGTTATTATGTTACTGTTGGGCTAGGGTGTTGTTGTTGTTATGGGGGTTGTACTATGTTGTTGGGTTAGGGTGTTTACCTGTTCTAAGTGCTGTCTTGGCACACTCCAGTGGGGCCCCGCCTCCGGTGGCAGGGTATAAGACCCCCTGCTCCGGCAGGACCCCTTCAGTCTGAACGGTTGTATTAGTGTTAGCAGTTTCGTTGTTATCTGATTAAAGCCTTCAGTTCTAAAGCCTTGTTTCCGGGTGCTCATTGAGGTGCATCAATTTAATCAGATAACTGAGAATATGGAACAGATTCTAAAACCGGATCGTCTGACACTGGACCCACGTGCGGTCGGTGCAACTAACACGTTCGAACATTGGTGGAAGTGCTTCGAGGACTACCTGGCAGCCTCGGTAGCTATCACTACGGACAGTGATAGACTCCAGGTCCTCCACGCAAGGGTAAGCGACACGATTTACCTAGCCATTCGTGCAGCTTCCACTTACCAGGGTGCCGTCGAGCTCCTAAAGAATAGGTACATTACGCCACCCAACGAGATTCACGCTCGTTATCTCCTCGCTACACGACGTCGGCAGTCGGGCGAGACCATAGAAGACTACGCCAATGAACTCCTGCAGCTTGCCAGGGGTTGTGACTGTAAGGACGTCTCCGCCGAGCAGTACATGCACGACCTCGCCCGAGACGCGTTCGTAGCAGGGGTAGGGTCCTCGTACATCAGATTAAAATTATTAGAAAAGGGGAAACTCAATTTGACCCAGGCAATGGGGATGGCCGTGAGGTTGGAGGCGGCGTCGAAGAGCTTGGCGCTGTACCCCGAGGACCACGTGCAGTCAACGTGGTTGGAACAATCTCTGCTCCCTCCTCGCCCCGCGAACCCGCGCTCCCAGATCGATTCGACGACGGCGGCAGCTCCAGGTGGCCAGCGATGCTATTTTTGCGGTGGGGCCAAGCATCCACGGCAACAGTGCCCGGCAAGAACGGCAATCTGCAGCCAGTGCGGTAAAAAAGGCCACTACAGCAAAGTCTGCAGGTCCAAACCTAAAAACGGCAGTGCAGCTTGTAACCCTCCAGAACGGAGACCGTCTCTTTCGACGCCGCAGTACCCACGAGGTCCGACCACGTGCGATCTCAGGACGGCGCCATCGTGGCAAACAGAGGAGCAGGAAGACCACCAGGAGTCGCTGCGCTTGGTGCCCTCGGCCACATGCTATCCATGGGGGCGGCCATCATGGTCCACGACGACTAGAAGCGACCAGCAGGGGTCCTCAGCATCCACATCGGCAGCATGCAGCAGCGACCAGCAGGGGTCCTCAGCATCCACATCGGCAGCATGCAGTGACACCCAGGGGCCAACGGTGGCGTCGATCTCCCTGGATCAGACCAGGCATTTCAGGCTGGAACATTCCATGATGGAGGTAAAGGTTAGTGGCAGAACTGTAAATTGTCTGTTTGACAGTGGGAGCACCGAAAGTTTCATACACCCTGAAACTGCTAAAAGGTGTGGACTCCGGATTCTCCCTGCCAAACAGACAATTTCCATGGCATCACAGTCCCGGTCTGTACCGATCCAAGGACAATGTATGGTAACTCTTGAGGTACAGGGCACAGTTTACGAGCAATACAGGCTCCTTGTGTTACCTCACCTTTGCGCGCCAATTCTCCTCGGACTAAACTTTATGGCCCACATGAGGAGTGTGATCCTACAGTACGGTGGGCCACTCCCTTCACTGGCAGTAGGGAATCAGCCGCAGCCTCCAAATTGCCCAAAGCGCCCCGCATGCAATCTATCCACCCTGAAAATCACTACACCATCCCTCTTTAAGAATCTGGTACCTGGCTGCAAGCCCATCGCTACTAAAAGTAGGCGTTACAGCGCTGAGGACCGGATCTTTATTAGATCTGAGGTTCAGCGGCTCCTCAAGGAAGGGATCATACAGGCCAGTGCTAGTCCGTGGAGAGCGCAGGTCGTGGTAGTCAAAAGCGGGAACAAACCTCGGATGGTCATCGACTATAGTCAGACCATTAATCGTTATACGCAGCTGGATGCGTATCCTCTCCCGCGCATTTCTGATATGGTCAATCAGATTGCGCAGTACCGAGTGTTTTCTACCATAGACCTTAAGTCCGCCTACCATCAACTCCCCATCCGCCCAGAGGACCGACAATATACGGCTTTTGAGGCGGATGGTCGTCTATACCAATTCCTCAGGGTTCCATTTGGTGTCACCAATGGGGTCTCGGTCTTCCAGCGTGCTATGGACCGAATGGTGGACCAGAACGGGTTGCGGGCTACCTTCCCGTACCTGGATAACGTCACCATCTGCGGCCATGACCAGCAGGACCACGACACAAATCTCCAACACTTTCTACGCACTGCATCTCACCTGAATCTGACCTATAACAGGGAGAAGTGTGTATTCCGTACGCGCAGGTTAGCTATCCTTGGATACGTGGTGGAAAACGGGGTCATCGGCCCTGATCCAGACCGTATGCGCCCCCTTACTGAACTTCCCTTGCCCGCTAGCACGAAAGCACTGAGGAGATGCCTCGGCTTCTTTTCGTACTATGCACAGTGGGTCCCCAACTATGCGGACAAAGCTCGTCCGCTCATTAAGTCCACGACCTTCCCACTTACACCGGAGGCCCAATTGGCCTTCAAGGCTTTGAAAAGCGACATTGCGAAAGCCACGATGCACGCGGTGGATGAATCCATCCCCTTCCAGGTGGAGAGTGATGCATCTGATTTCGCCCTAGCCGCCACACTAAACCAGGCAGGCAGGCCCGTCGCGTTTTTTTCCCGCACCCTTCAAGGCCCCGAAATTCGGCACTCGGCGGTGGAAAAGGAGGCTCAGGCCATTGTGGAGGCAGTCAGACACTGGCGCCATTACCTGGCAGGTAAGCGGTTCACCCTGATCACGGATCAACGATCCGTGGCGTTTATGTTTAGTAACACGCAGAGGGGCAAGATCAAGAACGATAAGATCTTGCGGTGGAGAATTGAGCTCTCCACCTATAATTACGATATTATGTATCGTCCAGGGAAACTCAATGAGCCCTCGGATGCCCTCTCGCGCGGAACATGCGCCATCATGCAGGAGGACCGCTTGAAGGCTCTCCACAATGATCTATGTCATCCTGGAGTCACCAGACTCTACCACTTTATAAAAGCCCGCAACCTACCCTACTCGGTGGAGGAGGTCAGGTCAGTTACGAGAAGTTGTAAGACTTGCGCAGAATGCAAACCACACTTTTATCGACCAGACCGGGCACATTTGGTCAAGGCCACTCGCCCTTTTGAGAGGCTGAGTGTAGATTTTAAGGGCCCCCTTCCCTCAACGGATCGGAATGTCTATTTCCTTAACATAATAGACGAATTTTCCCGGTTTCCGTTTGTTTTCCCCTGTGCGGACACGTCGACTGCCACCGTCATCAAGGCATTCAGTGAGCTTTTTACCCTGTTCGGGTACCCCTGCTATATTCATAGCGACAGGGGCTCGTCGTTCATGAGCAACGACTTGAGGCAATTCCTGCTCTCATTCGGGATTGCCTCTAGTAGAACCACGAGCTACAACCCTAGGGGTAACGGACAGGTGGAAAGGGAGAATGCTACAGTCTGGAAGGCTGTCCTACTGGCACTAAAATCCAAGGGCCTTCCAGTCTCCCGGTGGCAGGAGGTCCTTCCAAATGCGCTCCATTCTATCCGCTCCCTCCTGTGTACGGCAACCAATGCTACTCCCCACGAGAGGATGTTCTCATTCCCTCGGAAGTCGTCCTCGGGGACCTCATTGCCAGCCTGGTTGACGTACCCAGGACCCGTCCTTCTGCGGCGCCATGTGAGGGCTCGCAAGTCCGACCCCTTGGTCGAACCGGTCCAACTCCTCCACGCCAACCCTCAGTATGCCTATGTGGCATATCCTGACGGGCGAGAGGACACTGTCTCCATCAGAGACCTGGCGCCCGCAGGGGACGTAGCAACTCCTGTCGCTCCTATTCCCCCAGTCACAGATCCACTACTCCTCATTACTTCCCCAGACGTGGCGCGGTCAGCACCGGGACCAGTGCATAACACTTTTACCCCCATGTACAGCTTGCCTGAGACTCGGAGATCGGCGCCACCATCATCACCACCACCAGCACCACCAATCGTTCCAGGATCCCCTGCACCATCGCCTCATCAGGGCCGGCCGGCCCGGGAGTCTTTGAGGGGACAGCCAGATGTTGCTTTGAGAGAGCCACCGCAAGCACCTGCTCCGGTTTCGCAACCGGTGTTGAGACGATCGCAGCGTCGGTGTGGTCCTCCAGACCGTCTGGACTTGTGAATCCTGTTATTTATTATTTTTTTTTGTCATTATCTGTTCTCATTCACCCCGCCACCTTTGGTTCCTAAAGGAGGGGTGAATGTGGTGAACCATCGTTGGTTCACCACTGGGGTTGTTATTATGTTACTGTTGGGCTAGGGTGTTGTTGTTGTTATGGGGGTTGTACTATGTTGTTGGGTTAGGGTGTTTACCTGTTCTAAGTGCTGTCTTGGCACACTCCAGTGGGGCCCCGCCTCCGGTGGCAGGGTATAAGACCCCCTGCTCCGGCAGGACCCCTTCAGTCTGAACGGTTGTATTAGTGTTAGCAGTTTCGTTGTTATCTGATTAAAGCCTTCAGTTCTAAAGCCTTGTTTCCGGGTGCTCATTGAGGTGCATCAACCCGGGAGTGAGTTACAGACTGGAATCCAATCGAGGGGTTCGGGTGGTTTATATACAGAATAACAGATACCCAGGAGTGAGTTCCAGACTGGAATCTAATCGAGGGGTTCGGGGTGGTTTATATATAGAATAACATATACCGGGGAGTGAGTTCCAGACTGGAATCTAATTGAGGGGTTCGGGGTGGTTTATATATAGAATAACATATACCGGGGAGTGAGTTACAGACTGGAATCTAATCGAGGGGTTTGGGTGGTTTATATATAGAATAACAGATACCTGGGAGTGAGTTACAGACTGGAATCTAATCGAGGGGTTCGCGGTGGTTTATGTATAGAATAACAGATACCCGGGAGTGAGTTACAGACTGGAATCTAATCGAGGGGTTCGCGGTGGTTTATGTATAGAATAACAGATACCCGGGAGTGAGTTACAGACTGGAATCTAATCGAGGGGTTCGGGTGGTTTATATCTAGAATAACAGATACCCGGGAGTGAGTTACAGACTGGAATCTAATCGAGGGGTTCGGGTGGTTTATATATAGAATAACAGATACCCGGGACTGAGTTACAGACTGGAATCTAATCGAGGGGTTTGGGTGGTTTATATGTAGAATAACAGATACCCGGGAGTGAGTTACAGACTGGAATCCAATCGAGGGGTTCGGGTGGTTTATTTATAGAATAACAGATACCCGGGAGTGAGTTATAGACTGGAATCTAATCGAGGGGTTCGGGTGGTTTATATACAGAATAACAGATACCCGGGAGTGAGTTACAGACTGGAATCCAATCGAGGGGTTCGGGTGGTTTATATATAGAATAACAGATACCCGGGATTGAGTTACAGACTGGAATCAAATCGAGGGCTTCGGGTGGTTTATATATCGAATAACAGATACCCGGGATTGAGTTACAGACTGGAATCTAATCGAGGGGTTTGTGTGGTTCATATATAGAATAACAGATACCCGGAGTGAGTTACAGACTGGAATCTAATCGAGGGGTTTGGCTGGTTTATATATAGAATAACAGATACCCGGGAGTGAGTTACAGACTGGAATCCAATCGAGGGGTTCGGGTGGTTTATATATAGAATAACAGATACCGGGGAGTGAGTTACAGACTGGAATCTAATCGAGGAGTTTGGGTGGTTTATATATAGAATTACAGATACCCGGGAGTGAGTTACAGACTGGAATCTAATCGAGGGGTTCGGGTGGTTTATATATAGAATAACAGATACCCGGGAGTGAGTTACAGACTGGAATCTAATCGAGGGGTTCGGCCTTGTTTATATATAGAATAACAGATCCCGGGAGTGAGTTACAGACTGGAATCTAATCGAGGGGTTTGGGTAGTTTATATATAGAATAACAGATACCCGGGAGTGAGTTACAGACTGGAATCTAATCGAGGGGTTCGGGGCGGTTTATATATAGAATAACAGATACCCGGGAGTGAGTTACAGACTGGAATCTAATCGAGGGGTTCGGGGCGTTTTATATATAGAATAGCAGATACCCGGGAGTGAGTTGCAGACTGGAATCTAATCGAGGGGTTCGGGGCGGTTTATATATAGAATAACAGATACCCGGGAGTGAGTTACAGACTGGAATCTAATCGAGGGGTTCAGGTGGTTTATATATAGAATAACAGATACCCGGGAGTGAGTTACAGACTGGAATCTAATCGAGGGGTTCGGGGCGGTTTATATATAGAATAACAGATACCCGGGAGTGAGTTACAGACTGGAATCTAATCGAGGGGTTCAGGTGGTTTATATATAGAATAACAGATACCCGGGAGTGAGTTACAGACTGGAATCTAATCGAGGGGTTCGGGTGATTTATATAAAGAATAACAGATACCCGGGAGTGAGTTACAGACTGGAATCTAATCGAGGGGCTCGGGGTGGTTTATATATAGAATAACAGATACCCGGGAGTGAGTTACAGACTAGAATCTAATCGAGGGGTTCGGGGTGGTTTATATATAGAATAACAGATAGCCGGGTGTGAGTTACAGACTGGAATCTAATCGAGGGGTTTGGCTGGTTTATATATAGAATAACAGATACCCGGGAGTGAGTTACAGACTGGAATCTAATCGAGGCGTTCAGGGTGGTTTATATATAGAATAACATATACCGGGGAGTGAGTTACAGACTGGAATCTAATCGAGGGGTTCGGGTTGTTTATATATAGAATAACAGATACCCGGGAGTGAGTTACAGACTGCAATCTAATCGAGGGGTTCGGGTGGTTTATATATAGAATAACAGATACCCGGGAGTGAGTTACAGACTGGAATCTAATCGAGGGGTTCGGGGTGATTTATATATAGAATAACAGATACCCGGGACCGTGTTACAGACTGGAATCTAATCGAAGGGTCCGGGGTGGTTTATATATAGAATAACAGATACCCGGGAGTGAGTTACAGACTGGAATCTAATCGAGGGGTTCGGGGTGGTTTATATATAGAATAACAGAAACCCGGGAGTGAGTTACAGACTGGAATCTAATCGAGGGGTTCGGTGTGGTTTATATATAGAATCACAGATACCCGGGAGTGAGTTACAGACTGGAATCTAATCGAGGGGTTCGGGGTGGTTTATGTATAGAATAACAGATACCCGGGACTGAGTTACAGACTGGAATCTAATCGAGGGGTTCGGGGCGGTTTATATATAGAATAACAGATACCCGGGAGTG
>NW_027591461.1:47500-50000 GCF_964213995.1 Mustelus asterias | reverse complement strand
AGTCTGCACCGACCACAGGGAGAGGTGACGGCCTGGTGGCATTATCGCCAGACCACTCAATCCAGAAACACGGCTAATGTTCTGGGGGACCCGGGTTCGAATCCCTCCCACGGCAGACGGTGGAATTCGAATTCAATAAAAAAAAATCTGGAATTAAGAATCTACTGATGACCGGGGCAATTTAGCATGGCCAATCCACCTAACCTGCACATCTTTGGACACTAAGGGGCAATTTAGCATGGCCAATCCACCCCACCTGCACATCTTTGGACACTAAGGGACAATTTAGCATGGCCAATCCACCCAACCTGCACATCTTTGGACACTAAGGGGCAATTTAGCATGGCCAATCCACCTAACCTGCACATCTTTGGACACTAAGGGGCAATTTAGCATGGCCAATCCACCTAACCTGCACATCTTTGGACACTAAGGGGCAATTTAGCATGGCCAATCCACCCCACCTGCACATCTTTGGACACTAAGGGACAATTTAGCATGGCCAATCCACCCAACCTGCACATCTTTGGACACTAAGGGGCAATTTAGCATGGCCAATCCACCTAACCTGCACATCTTTGGACACTAAGGGGCAATTTAGCATGGCCAATCCACCTAACCTGCACATCTTTGGACACTAAGGGGCAATTTAGCATGGCCAATCCACCCAACCTGCACATCTTTGGACACTAAGGGACAATTTAGCATGGCCAATCCACCTAACCTGCACATCTTTGGACACTAAGGGGCAATTTAGCATGGCCAATCCACCTAACCTGCACATCTTTGGACACTAAGGGGCAATTTAGCACGGCCAATCCACCCAACCTGCACATCTTTGGACACTAAGGGACAATTCAGCACGGCCACTCCACCTAACCTGCACATCTTTGGACACTAAGGGGCAATTTAGCATGGCCAATCCACCTAACCATCACATCTTTGGACACTAAGGGACAATTTAGCATGGCCAATCCACCTAACCTGCACATCTTTGGACACTAAGGGGCAATTTAGCATGGCCAATCGACCTAACCTGCACATCTTTGGACACTAAGGGGCAATTTAGCATGGCCAATCCACCCAACCTGCACATCTTTGGACACTAAGGGGCAATTTAGCATGGCCAATCCACCTAACCTGCACATCTTTGGACACTAAAGGGCAATTTAGCACGGCCAATCCACCCAACCTGCACATCTTTGGACACTAAGGGGCAATTTAGCATGGCCAATCCACCCAACCTGCACATCTTTGGACACTAAGGGACAATTTAGCATGGCCAATCCACCTAACCTGCACATCTTTGGACACTAAGGGGCAATTTAGCACGGCCAATCCACCCAACCTGCACATCTTTGGACACTAAGGGGCAATTTAGCACGGCCAATCAACCTAACCTGCACATCTTTGGACACTAAGGGACAATTTAGCATGGCCAATCCACCCAACCTGCACATCTTTGGACACTAAGGGACAATTTAGCATGGCCAATCCACCTAACCTGCACATCTTTGGACACTAAGGGGCAATTTAGCATGGCCAATCCACCCAACCTGCACATCTTTGGACACTAAGGGGCAATTTAGCATGGCCAATCCACCCAACCTGCACATCTTTGGACACTAAGGGGCAATTTAGCATGGCCAATCCACCCAACCTGCACATCTTTGGACACTAAGGGACAATTTAGCATGGCCAATCCACCTAACCTGCACATCTTTGGACACTAAGGGGCAATTTAGCACGGCCAATCCACCCAACCTGCACATCTTTGGACACTAAGGGGCAATTTAGCACGGCCAATCAACCTAACCTGCACATCTTTGGACACTAAGGGACAATTTAGCATGGCCAATCCACCCAACCTGCACATCTTTGGACACTAAGGGGCAATTTAGCATGGCCAATCAACCTAACCTGCACAGCTTTGGACACTAAGGGACAATTTAGCATGACCAATCCACCTAACCTGCACATCTTTGGACACTAAGGGACAATTTAGCATGGCCAATCCACCCAACCTGCACATCTTTGGACACTAAGGGGCAATTTAGCATGGCCAATCAACCTAACCTGCACATCTTTGGACACTAAGGGGCAATTTAGCATGGCCAATCCACCTAACCTGCACATCCTTGGACACTAAGGGGCAATTTAGCATAGCCAATCCACCTAACCTGCACATCTTTGGACACTAAGGGGCAATTTAGCACGGCCAATCCACCCAACCTGCACATCTTTGGACACTAAGGGACAATTTAGCATGGCCAATCCACCTAACCTGCACATCTTTGGACACTAAGGGACAATTTAGCATGGCCAATCCACCCAACCTGCACATCTTTGGACACTAAGGGACAATTTAGCATGGCCAATCCACCTAACCTGCACATCTTTGGACACTAAGGGGCAATTCAGCATGGCCAATCCACCCAACCTGCACATCTTTGGACACTAAGGGACAATTTAGCATGGCCAATCCACCCAACCTGCACAT
>NW_027591461.1:0-42500 GCF_964213995.1 Mustelus asterias | reverse complement strand
GCAGACCAGTACATGAGCGACCTAGCTCGAGATGCGTTCGTGGCGGGAATCGGCTCGTCGTACATACGCCTTCGGCTGTTGGAGCAAGGTAACCTCGATCTCACTAAAACCGTAGAGTTAGCTGACGCTCTAGAAACGGCCTCCAAAAGTCTGGAGATGTACCCCGACGACCGCGTGGGGACATTGTGGCAGGGGCAGCCGCAGACTCCACTTTATTCAGCGGGACCGAAAAACTGCGCGATTGCGTTCCCGGCCTCGGACCTGACGACGGCAGCAGCTCCAGGCGGCCCGCGGTGTTACTTCTGTGGGGGGGGTGAGACACCCTCGGCAGCGATGTCCAGCTAAAGCGGTGTTGTGCTCCGCCTGCGGCAAGAAGGGGCATTATTCCAAAGTCTGCCGGTCCAAACCTCCATCCAAGAACAGCAGTGCGGCGTGTGACTCCCCGGAGCTGGCCTCCTTGTCTTCTGCATCTTCAAGGTCTTCTACCACGTGCGATTCCAGGACGTCGCCATTCCGAACAACGGAGTCGCAAGACACGTGCGACCTGCAGGGGCCGCAGGTTTTGGCGCCATCGTCCACGTGCGACCTATGGGGGCAGCCATTTTGGTCGGCACCGACCGCGAATGACCAGCAGGGGTCGTCATCAACCATCTCAGCTGCCTGCAGTTGCACCCACGAACCAACGGTGGCGTCGATCGTCCTGGACCAGGCCAAGCCTCACAGACTCGACAAGTCCATGATGGACATACAGGTAAACAGACGCCAGATTTATTGTTTGTTTGACACCGGGAGCACGGAGAGCTTCATTCACCCGGACACCGTGAAGCGGTGTGGTCTCCAGATTCGGACTGTCAAGCAGACAATTTCGATGGCGTCAAGGTCCCGGTCTGTCACCGTGCTAGGGAGCTGCGTGGTCAATCTGACGGTGCAGGGAACGGTTTACGAGAACTTCAGGCTCCTTGTGTTACCGCACCTTTGCGCGCCGATACTCCTAGGACTAGATTTTATGGTCCACTTGAAGACTGTAACCCTGCAGTACGATGGGCCACTCCCTCCGCTTTCAGTGGGAGACCCGCAGCCTCTAAATTGCCCAACGCGCTCCACATGTAGTCTCTCAACGCTTAGGATTACCACACCCTCCCTATTCCAGAATCTCGTGCCAGGCTGCAAGCCCATCGCAACAAAGAGCAGGCGTTACAGCGCTGAGGATCGGATCTTCATTCGATCTGAAGTTCAGCGGCTCCTCAAGGAAGGGATCATCCAACCTAGCGCTAGTCCTTGGAGAGCGCAAGTCGTGGTGGTTAAGAATGGGAACAAACCCCGGATGGTCAGAGACTATAGTCAGACCATTAACAGATACACGCAGCTGGATGCGTATCCCCTCCCGCGCATATCTGACATGGTCAACCAGATTGCGCAGTACCGGGTGTTCTCCACCATCGACTTAAAATCTGCTTATCACCAGCTCCCCATTCGCCCAGAGGACCGACAATACACGGCCTTTGAGGCGGATGGTCGCCTGTACCATTTTTTAAGGGTTTCTTTTGGTGTCACGAATGGGGTCTCGGTCTTCCAGCGTGCTATGGACCGAATGGTGGGCCAGAACGGGCTGCGGGCTACCTTCCCGTACCTGGATAACGTCACCATCTGCGGCCATGACCAGCAGGACCACGATGCCAACCTTCTTAGATTCTTACGCACTGCATCTCGCCTGAATCTGACCTACAACAGGGAGAAGTGTGTATTTCGCACGCGCCGCCTAGCTATCCTCGGATACGTGGTGGAAAACGGGGTCCTTGGCCCTGATCCAGACCGTATGCGTCCTCTCCTCGAACTTCCCCTGCCCACTAGCGTCAAAGCACTGAGAAGATGTTTAGGCTTCTTCTCATACTACGCACAGTGGGTTCCCAATTACGCGGACAAAGCCCGTCCGCTCATCAAGTCTACCTCCTTTCCCCTAACAACAGAGGCTCGCTTAGCCTTTGCAGGAATAAAAGCCGACATCGCGAAAGCCACGATGCACGCTATCGATGAGTCCATCCCCTTCCAGGTGGAGAGTGATGCATCTGATTTCGCCCTGGCCGCCACACTTAACCAGGCGGGCAGGCCCGTCACCTTTTTCTCTCGCACCCTCCAAGGCCCTGAAATTCGGCATTCTGCGGTGGAAAAGGAGGCCCAGGCCATTGTGGAGGCCGTTCAGCATTGGCGCCATTACTTGGCGGGAAAACGGTTCACTCTGCTCACGGACCAGCGGTCCGTGGCGTTCATGTTCAACAACACGTTACGGGGTAAGATCAAGAATGATAAAATCTTGAGGTGGAGAATCGAACTCTCCACCTACAATTATGATTTCATGTACCGTCCAGGGAAGCTCAACGAGCCCTCGGACGCCCTGTCGCGTGGAACATGCGCTAGTGTGCAGGAGAATCGATTACAGGCTCTCCACAATGACCTCTGCCATCCGGGGGTCACTCGGCTCTTCCACTTCATAAAGGCCCGGAATCTACCCTACTCGGTGGAGGATGTCAGGTCCATAACCAGAAGCTGCCGGGTATGCGCGGAATGCAAACCGCGCTTCTACCGACCTGACAGGGCACACCTCATTAAGGCCACTCGTCCCTTCGAAAGACTGAGTGTGGACTTTAAGGGCCCCCTTCCCTCGACAGATCGGAACGTGTACTTCCTCAATGTGATTGATGAGTACTCACGATTCCCTTTTGTCATTCCCTGTTCTGATATGACCGCTGCCACGGTTATCAAGGCATTTCGTGATCTTTTCACCCTGTTCGGTTACCCCTGTTATATCCACAGCGATAGGGGCTCGTCGTTCATGAGCAACGACTTGAGGCAATACCTGCTCTCATATGGGATTGCCTCTAGTAGAACCACGAGCTACAACCCAAGGGGTAACGGACAGGTCGAACGAGAGAATGCTACAGCCTGGAAGGCTGTCTTACTGGCGTTGAGGTCTAAAGGTCTTCCAGTCTCCCGTTGGCAAGAGGTGCTCCCTGATGCGCTTCACTCCATCTGCTCACTCCTGTGTACGGCAACCAACGCTACTCCTCATGAGAGAATGTTTTCATTCCCTAGGAAGTCTTCCTCTGGGACCTCATTACCGTCTTGGTTGACGTACTCAGGACCTGTCCTCCTGCGGCGGCATGTTAGGACCCGCAAGTCCCACCCTTTGGTTGAACAGGTCCATCTCCTCCACGCCAACCCTCAGTATGCCTACGTGGCATATCCTGACGGGCGAGAGGACACGGTCTCGATTCGAGATCTGGCGCCAGCTGGGGGCTTGGAAACACCTGTCGCTCCCACACCTCCTGTTAGGGACCCCCCAACTATTATTTCCCCTCCTGACACGGCGCGGGCAGTATCGGGACCACCACTTAACCCTCTTACTCCCGTGTACAGCTTGCCTGAGTCCAGGAGATGGTCGCCACTTCAAGGCGTGCCCGAGTCCAGCGGATTGTCACCACCTCGGGGTCTCCCGGCCCGTGAGGAACTGGAGGAGTCGCTGGACACCGCCTTGGAGAGAAGGTCACCGCGATTGCCTGAACCGGTGTCATCGCCGGTGTTGAGGAGGTCACAGCGACGATGCGGTCCCCCAGACCGCTTGAACTTATAGACAGATGAACAATTGTTCTGTGTTTTGTACCCCGCCGGCCTTTGTTTTCAAAGGAGGGGTGAATGTGGTGAACCATTGTTGGTTCCCACCAGGAGTGCTGAGCCATGGTCTGGCCAGTACTATGAGTCTGTAGATATGTTACTGTTGGGGTTAGGGTTGGGCTGTTCTACCTGTTAATATAGTCCTATGGTACACCCCAGTTGGCTCCGCCTCCTGGGAGAGGTATAAAGGTCACTGCTCTGCCTGGTGACCCTTTAGTCTGGGATCGTATATTGTATATAGTAGCTCTGTTATTGTTGGCAATAAAAG
This sequence comes from Mustelus asterias, assembly GCF_964213995.1. Lineage (NCBI taxonomy): Eukaryota > Metazoa > Chordata > Chondrichthyes > Carcharhiniformes > Triakidae > Mustelus > Mustelus asterias. The sequence goes on along the minus strand of NW_027591461.1, from coordinate 38,563 downwards.
CCTTTATTTCCCGGGTACATCCAGCCTCCCGTGTGTTATATCACGCATCACAGAGTCAATGGATGGGAGGCTGGTTTGAGTGATGGATTGGGCTACATTCACAACCTTTTGTAGTTTCTTGCGGTCTTGGGCAGAGCAGGAGCCCAGACCGAGCTGTGATACAACCAGAAAGGATGCTTTCTATGGTGCATCTGTAAAAGTTGGTGAGAGTCGTAGCTGACATGCCAAATTTCCTTAGTCTTCTGAGAAAGTAGAGGTGTTGGTGGACTTTCTTAACTATAGTGTCGGCATGGGGGGACCAGGACAGGTTGTTGATGATCTGGACACCTAAAAACATGAAGCTCTCGACCATTTCTACTTCGTCCCCGTTGATGTAGACAGGGGCATGTTCTCCACACTTCCTGAAGTTGATGACAATCTCCTTCGTTGTGTTGAAATTGAGGGAGAGATTTGGTTGGTACATGATCTCAGACCTTTGTACCTTTTTCACAATGGAAGAAGGTGGAAGAGAGAATGTCTGGGGCGCGCGGGGTCCTTGATTATGATGGCTGCTTTTCTGAAGTCTTGGACAGTCCTGGAAGCCTTTGCGGTCTTGGGCAGAGCAGGAGCCATACCAAGCTGTGATACAATCAGAAAGAATGCTTTCTATGGTGCATCTTTGGAAGTTGGTGAGAGTCGTAGCTGACATGCCAAATTTCTTGAGCCTCCTTAGAAAGTCGAGGCGTTGGTGGGGCTTTCTTAACTATAGTGTCAGCATGGGGGGGACCAGGACAGGTTGTTGGTGATCTGGACTCCTAAAAACTTGAAGCTATCGACCACTTCCATTTCATCCACGTCAATGTAGAAAGGGGCATATCCTCACTGGAGTTTAGAAGAATGAGAGGGGATCTCATAGAAACTTATAAAATTCTAACAGGGTTAGACGGGGTAGATTCAGAAAGAATGTTCCCGATGGTGGGGGGAGTCCAGAACTAGGGGTCATAGTTTGTGGATAAGGGATAAAACTTTTAGGTATTCCTATACTTTCCTATTTCTACACTTGACAAAGTTGGATCTTTCTGTGCAATTCCAACATTGCAACTTTCATTGGGGGACATTCCAACTACAGCCCAATCCATCGCTCAAGCCAGTCTCCCAAGCATTGATTCCGTCTACACTTCCCGCTGCCTCGGAAAAGCAGCCGGCATAATCAAGGACCCCCCACGCACCCCGGACATTCTCTCTTCCACCTTCTTCCGTCAGGAAAAAGATACAAAAGTCTGAGGTCACGCACCGACCGACTCAAGAACAGCTTCTTCCCTGCTGCTGTCAGATTTTTGAATGGACCTACCTCGCATTAAGTTGATCTTTCTCTACACCCTAGCTATGACTGTAACTCTACATTCTGCACTCGCTCCTTTTCTCCTCCCCTATGTACTCTATGAACGGTACGCTTTCTCTGTATAGCGTGCAAGAAACAATACTCTTCACTGTATCCCAGCACTTGCTATAGAGGGAGCACAGCGAAGGTTTACCAGGCTGATTCCTGGGATGGCAGGTCTGTCATATGAGGAGAGACTAAGTTGGTTAGGATTATATTCACGGGAGTTTAGAAGAGTGAGAGGGGATCTCATAGAAACTTATGAAATTCTAACAGGGTTAGACAGGGTAGATTCAGAAAGAATGTTCCCCGATGGTGGGAGGAGTCCAGAACTAGGGGCTCATAGTTTGAGGATAAGGGGGAAACCTTTTAGAACTGAGGTGAGGAGAAATTTCTTCACCCAGAGGGTGGTGAATGTGTGGAATTCACTCCCACAGAAAGTAGCTGAGGCCAAAACATAAGAACATAAGAAATAGGAGCAGGAGTAGGCCATCTAGCCCCTCGAGCCTGCCCCGCCACTCAATAAGATCATGGCTGATCTGACGTGGATCAGTTCCACTTACCCCCCTGATCCCCATAACCCTTAATTCCCTTACCGATCAGGAATCCATCCATCCGCGCTTTAAACATATTCAGCGAGGTAGCCTCCACCACCTCAGTGGGCAGAGAATTCCAGAGAAAACATGGTGTGATTTCAAGAAGAAATTAGATACAGCTCTCGGGGCTAACGGGATCGAGGGATATGGGGGCAGGGGGGGGCGGAGGGGGAAAGGGGGGATCAGGATATTGAATTCGATGATCAAAATGAATGGTAGAGCAGGCTCGAAGGGCCGAATGGCCTCCTCCTGCTTCTAGTTTCTATCTTTCTATGTTACTCACGGCAAACCCAGAAGAGGTTGGTGCTTCATTTCCAGGCAGTGGGATCAGGTATCACCAATCAAAGCAACATCCAATGATATCTGCAGGGAGTCCAAACATCGGAAAGCCGATCTCGGCAGCTGCACAGATTCTGGGAACAGGAAAACCGCAGTTGCACTCATTCCAAACCAGACAAACAGAACATACCTTATTCTCTCAGACAATCAGAGACAACCATCATCAGCAAAAGACTCTGTACCTGTCCTGGGAGTGTTTGATGGGGACAGTGTAGAGGGAGCTTTACTCTGTATCTAACCCCGTGCTGTACCTGTCCTGGGAGTGTTTGATGGGGGACAGTGTAGAGGGAGCTTTACTCTGTATCTAACCCCGTGCTGTACCTGTCCTGGGAGTGTTTGATGGGGGACAGTGTAGAGGGAGCTTTACTCTGTATCTAACCCCGTGCTGTACCTGTCCTGGGAGTGTTTGATGGGGGACAGTGTAGAGGGAGCTTTACTCTGTATCTAACCCCGTGCTGTACCTGTCCTGGGAGTGTTTGATGGGGGACAGTGTAGAGGGAGCTTTACTCTGTATCTAACCCCGTGCTGTACCTGTCCTGGGAGTGTTTGATGGGGGACAGTGTAGAGGGAGCTTTACTCTGTATCTAACCCCGTGCTGTACCTGTCCTGGGAGTGTTTGATGGGGGACAGTGTAGAGGGAGCTTTACTCTGTATCTAACCCCGTGCTGTACCTGTCCTGGGAGTGTTTGATGGGGGACAGTGTAGAGGGAGCTTTACTCTGTATCTAACCCCGTGCTGTACCTGTCCTGGGAGTGTTTGATGGGGGACAGTGTAGAGGGAGCTTTACTCTGTATCTAACCCCGTGCTGTACCTGTCCTGGGAGTGTTTGATGGGGGACAGTGTAGAGGGAGCTTTACTCTGTATCTAACCCCGTGCTGTACCTGTCCTGGGAGTGTTTGATGGGGGACAGTGTAGAGGGAGCTTTACTCTGTATCTAACCCGGTGCTGTACCTGTCCTGGGAGTGTTTGATGGGGGACAGTGTAGAGGGAGCTTTACTCTGTATCTAACCCCGTGCTGTACCTGTCCTGGGAGTGTTTGATGGGGACAGTGTAGAGGGAGCTTTACTCTGTATCTAACCCCGTGCTGTACCTGTCCTGGGAGTGTTTGATGGGGACAGTGTAGAGGGAGCTTTACTCTGTATCTAACCACGTGCTGTAGCTGTCCTGGGAGTGTTTGATGGGGAGAGTGCAGAGGGAGCTTTACTCTGTATCTAACCCCGTGCTGTACCTGTCGTGGGAGTGTTTGATGGGGGACAGTGTAGAGGGAGCTTTACTCTGTATCTAACCCCATGCTGTATCTGTCCTGGGAGTGTTTGATGGGGACAGTGTAGAAGGAGCTTTACTCTGTATCTAACCCTGTGCTGTACCTGTCCTGGGAGTGTTTGATGGGGGACAGTGTAGAGGGAGCTTTACTCTGTATCTAACCCTGTGCTGTAACTGTCCTGGGAGTGTTTGATAGGGACAGTTGAGAGGGAGCTTTGCTCTGTATCTAACCCCGTGCTGTATCTGTCCTGGGAGTGTTTGATGGGGGACAGTGTAGAGGGAGCTTTACTCTGTATCTAACCCCGTGCTGTACTTCCCCTGGGAGTGTTTGATGGGGGACAGTGTAGAGGGAGCTTTACTCTGTATCTAACCCTGTGCTGTACCTGTCCTGGGAGTGTTTGATGGGGGACAGTGTAGAGGGAGCTTTACTCTGTGTCTAACCCCGTGCTGTACCTGTCCTGGGAGTGTTTGATGGGGACAGTGTAGAGGGAGCTTTACTCTGTATCTAACCCCGAGCTGTACCTGTCCTGGGAGTGTTTGATGGGGACAGTGTAGAGGGAGCTTTACTCTGTATCTAACCCCGTGCTGTATCTGTCCTGGGAGTGTTTGATGGGGACAGTGCAGAGGGAGCTTTACTCTATCTAACTCCGTGCTGTACCTGTCCTGGGAGTGTTTGATGGGGGACAGTGTAGAGGGAGCTTTCCTCTGTATCTAACCCCGTGCTGTACCTGTCCTGGGAGTGTTTGATGGGGACAGTGTAGAGGGAGCTTTACTCTGTATCTAACCCCGTGCTGTACCTGTCCTGGGAGTGTTTGAGAGGGACAGTGTAGAGGGAGCTTTACTCTGTATCTAACGCCGTGCTGCACCTGTCCTGGGAGTGTTTGATGGGGAAAGTGTAGAGGGAGCTTTATTCTGGATCTAAACGCGTGCTGTCCCTGTCCTGGGAGTGTTTGATGGGGGACAGTGTAGAGGGAGCTTTACTCTGTATCTAACCACGTGCTGTAGCTGTCCTGGGAGTGTTTGATGGGGACAGTGTAGAGGGAGCTTTACTCTGTATCTAACCCCGTGTTGTATCTGTCCTGGGAGTGTTTGATGGGGACAGTGCAGAGGGAGCTTTACTCTATCTAACCCCGTGCTGCACCTGTCCTGGGAGTGTTTGATGGGGGACAGTGTAGAGGGAGCTTTACTCTGTATCTAATCCCGTGCTGCACCTGTCCTGGGAGTGTTTGATGGGGACAGTGTAGAGGGAGCTTTACTCTGTATCTAACCCCGAGCTGTACCTGTCCTGGGAGTGTTTGATGGGGACAGTGTAGAAGGAGCTTTACTCTGTATCTAACTCCGTGCTGTACCTGTCCTGGGAGTGTTTGATGGGGGACAGTGTAGAGGGAGCTTTACTCTGTATCTAACCCCGTGCTGTACCTGTCCTGGGAGTGTTTGATGGGGGACAGTGTAGAGGGAGTTTTACTCTGTATCTAACCCCGTGCTGTACCTGTCCTGGGAGTGCTTGATGGGGACAGTGTAGAGGGAGCTTTACTCTGTATCTAACACCGTGCTCTACCTGTCGTGAGAGTGTTTGATGGGGGACAGTGGAGAGGGAGTTTTACTCTGTATCTAACCCCGTGCTGTACCTGTCCTGGGAGTGTTTGATGGGGGACAGTGTAGAGGGAGCTTTACTCTGTATCTAACCCCGTGCTGTACCTGTCCTGGGAGTGTTTGATGGGGACAGTGTGGAGGGAGCTTTACTCTGTATCTAACCCCGTGCTGTACCTGTCCTGGGAGTGTTTGATGGGGACAGTGTAGAGGGAGCTTTACTCTGTATCTAACCCCGTACTCAACCTCTCCTGGGAGTGTTTGATGGGGGACAGTGTAGAGGGAGCTTTACTCTGTATCTTACCCCGTGCTGTACCTGTCCTGGGAGTCTTTGATAGGGACAGTGCAGAGGGAGCTTTACTCTGTATCTAACCCCATGCTGTACCTGTCCTGGGAGTGTTTGATGGGGACAGTGTAGAGTGAGAGTTATTCTGTATCTAACCCCGTGCTGTACCTGTCCTGGGAGTGTTTGATGGGGACAGTGTAGAGGGAGCTTTACTCTGTATCTAACCCCGTGCTGTACCTGTCCTGGGAGTGTTTGATGGGGGACAGTGTAGAGGGAGCTTTACTCTGTATCTAACCCCGTGCTGTACCTGTCCTGGGAGTGTTTGATGGGGACAGTGCAGAGGGAGCTTCACTCAGTGTCTTACCCTGTGCTGTCTCTGTCCGGGGGTGTTTGATGGGGGACAGTGTAGAGGGAGCTTTACTCTGTATCTAACCCCGTGCTGTACCTGTCCTGGGAGTGTTTGATGGGGGACAGTGTAGAGGGAGCTTTACTCTGTATCTAACCCCGTGCTGTACCTGTCCTGGGAGTGTTTGATGGGGACAGTGTAGAGGGAGCTTTACTCTGTACCTAACCCCGTGCTGTACCTGTCCTGGGAGTGTTTGATGGGGGACAGTGTAGAGGGAGCTTTACTCTGTATCTAACCCCGTGCTGTACCTGTCCTGGGAGTGTTTGATGGGGACAGTGCAGAGGGAGCTTTACTCTGTATCTAACCCCGTGCTGTACCTGTCCTGGGAGTGTTTGATGGGGGACAGTGTAGAGGGAGCTTTACTCTGTATCTAACCCCGTGCTGTACCTGTCCTGGGAGTGTTTGATGGGGGACAGTGTAGAGGGAGCTTTACTCTGTATCTAACCCCGTGCTGTACCTGTCCTGGGAGTGTTTGATGGGGGACAGTGTAGAGGGAGCTTTACTCTGTATCTAACCCCGTGCTGTACCTGTCCTGGGAGTGTTTGATGGGGGACAGTGTAGAGGGAGCTTTACTCTGTATCTAACCCCGTGCTGTACCTGTCCTGGGAGTGTTTGATGGGGGACAGTGTAGAGGGAGCTTTACTCTGTATCTAACCCCGTGCTGTACCTGTCCTGGGAGTGTTTGATGGGGGACAGTGTAGAGGGAGCTTTACTCTGTATCTAACCCCGTGCTGTACCTGTCCTGGGAGTGTTTGATGGGGGACAGTGTAGAGGGAGCTTTACTCTGTATCTAACCCCGTGCTGTACCTGTCCTGGGAGTGTTTGATGGGGGACAGTGTAGAGGGAGCTTTACTCTGTATCTAACCCGGTGCTGTACCTGTCCTGGGAGTGTTTGATGGGGGACAGTGTAGAGGGAGCTTTACTCTGTATCTAACCCCGTGCTGTACCTGTCCTGGGAGTGTTTGATGGGGACAGTGTAGAGGGAGCTTTACTCTGTATCTAACCCCGTGCTGTACCTGTCCTGGGAGTGTTTGATGGGGACAGTGTAGAGGGAGCTTTACTCTGTATCTAACCACGTGCTGTAGCTGTCCTGGGAGTGTTTGATGGGGAGAGTGCAGAGGGAGCTTTACTCTGTATCTAACCCCGTGCTGTACCTGTCGTGGGAGTGTTTGATGGGGGACAGTGTAGAGGGAGCTTTACTCTGTATCTAACCCCATGCTGTATCTGTCCTGGGAGTGTTTGATGGGGACAGTGTAGAAGGAGCTTTACTCTGTATCTAACCCTGTGCTGTACCTGTCCTGGGAGTGTTTGATGGGGGACAGTGTAGAGGGAGCTTTACTCTGTATCTAACCCTGTGCTGTAACTGTCCTGGGAGTGTTTGATAGGGACAGTTGAGAGGGAGCTTTGCTCTGTATCTAACCCCGTGCTGTATCTGTCCTGGGAGTGTTTGATGGGGGACAGTGTAGAGGGAGCTTTACTCTGTATCTAACCCCGTGCTGTACTTGCCCTGGGAGTGTTTGATGGGGGACAGTGTAGAGGGAGCTTTACTCTGTATCTAACCCTGTGCTGTACCTGTCCTGGGAGTGTTTGATGGGGGACAGTGTAGAGGGAGCTTTACTCTGTGTCTAACCCCGTGCTGTACCTGTCCTGGGAGTGTTTGATGGGGACAGTGTAGAGGGAGCTTTACTCTGTATCTAACCCCGAGCTGTACCTGTCCTGGGAGTGTTTGATGGGGACAGTGTAGAGGGAGCTTTACTCTGTATCTAACCCCGTGCTGTATCTGTCCTGGGAGTGTTTGATGGGGACAGTGCAGAGGGAGCTTTACTCTATCTAACTCCGTGCTGTACCTGTCCTGGGAGTGTTTGATGGGGGACAGTGTAGAGGGAGCTTTCCTCTGTATCTAACCCCGTGCTGTACCTGTCCTGGGAGTGTTTGATGGGGACAGTGTAGAGGGAGCTTTACTCTGTATCTAACCCCGTGCTGTACCTGTCCTGGGAGTGTTTGAGAGGGACAGTGTAGAGGGAGCTTTACTCTGTATCTAACGCCGTGCTGCACCTGTCCTGGGAGTGTTTGATGGGGAAAGTGTAGAGGGAGCTTTATTCTGGATCTAAACGCGTGCTGTCCCTGTCCTGGGAGTGTTTGATGGGGGACAGTGTAGAGGGAGCTTTACTCTGTATCTAACCACGTGCTGTAGCTGTCCTGGGAGTGTTTGATGGGGACAGTGTAGAGGGAGCTTTACTCTGTATCTAACCCCGTGTTGTATCTGTCCTGGGAGTGTTTGATGGGGACAGTGCAGAGGGAGCTTTACTCTATCTAACCCCGTGCTGCACCTGTCCTGGGAGTGTTTGATGGGGGACAGTGTAGAGGGAGCTTTACTCTGTATCTAATCCCGTGCTGCACCTGTCCTGGGAGTGTTTGATGGGGACAGTGTAGAGGGAGCTTTACTCTGTATCTAACCCCGAGCTGTACCTGTCCTGGGAGTGTTTGATGGGGACAGTGTAGAAGGAGCTTTACTCTGTATCTAACTCCGTGCTGTACCTGTCCTGGGAGTGTTTGATGGGGGACAGTGTAGAGGGAGCTTTACTCTGTATCTAACCCCGTGCTGTACCTGTCCTGGGAGTGTTTGATGGGGGACAGTGTAGAGGGAGTTTTACTCTGTATCTAACCCCGTGCTGTACCTGTCCTGGGAGTGCTTGATGGGGACAGTGTAGAGGGAGCTTTACTCTGTATCTAACACCGTGCTCTACCTGTCGTGAGAGTGTTTGATGGGGGACAGTGGAGAGGGAGTTTTACTCTGTATCTAACCCCGTGCTGTACCTGTCCTGGGAGTGTTTGATGGGGGACAGTGTAGAGGGAGCTTTACTCTGTATCTAACCCCGTGCTGTACCTGTCCTGGGAGTGTTTGATGGGGACAGTGTGGAGGGAGCTTTACTCTGTATCTAACCCCGTGCTGTACCTGTCCTGGGAGTGTTTGATGGGGACAGTGTAGAGGGAGCTTTACTCTGTATCTAACCCCGTACTCAACCTCTCCTGGGAGTGTTTGATGGGGGACAGTGTAGAGGGAGCTTTACTCTGTATCTTACCCCGTGCTGTACCTGTCCTGGGAGTCTTTGATAGGGACAGTGCAGAGGGAGCTTTACTCTGTATCTAACCCCATGCTGTACCTGTCCTGGGAGTGTTTGATGGGGACAGTGTAGAGTGAGAGTTATTCTGTATCTAACCCCGTGCTGTACCTGTCCTGGGAGTGTTTGATGGGGACAGTGTAGAGGGAGCTTTACTCTGTATCTAACCCCGTGCTGTACCTGTCCTGGGAGTGTTTGATGGGGGACAGTGTAGAGGGAGCTTTACTCTGTATCTAACCCCGTGCTGTACCTGTCCTGGGAGTGTTTGATGGGGACAGTGTAGAGGGAGCTTCACTCAGTGTCTTACCCTGTGCTGTCTCTGTCCGGGGGTGTTTGATGGGGGACAGTGTAGAGGGAGCTTTACTCTGTATCTAACCCCGTGCTGTACCTGTCCTGGGAGTGTTTGATGGGGGACAGTGTAGAGGGAGCTTTACTCTGTATCTAACCCCGTGCTGTACCTGTCCTGGGAGTGTTTGATGGGGACAGTGTAGAGGGAGCTTTACTCTGTACCTAACCCCGTGCTGTACCTGTCCTGGGAGTGTTTGATGGGGGACAGTGTAGAGGGAGCTTTACTCTGTATCTAACCCCGTGCTGTACCTGTCCTGGGAGTGTTTGATGGGGACAGTGCAGAGGGAGCTTTACTCTGTATCTAACCCCGTGCTGTACCTGTCCTGGGAGTGTTTGATGGGGGACTGTGTAGAGGGTGCTTTACTCTGTATCTAACGCCATGCTGTATCTGTCCTGGGAGTGTTTGATGGGGGACATTGTAGAGGGAGCTTGACTCTGTATCTAACCCTGTGCTGTACCTGTCCTGGGAGTGTTTGATGGGGACAGTGTAGAGGGAGCTTTACTCTGTATCTAACGCCGTGCTGTACCTGTCCTGGGAGTGTTTGATGGCGACAGTGTAGAGGGAGCTTTACTCTGTATCTAACCACGTGCCGTAGCTGTCCTGGGAGTGTTTGATGGGGACAGTGTAGAGGGAGCTTTACTCAGTGTCTAACCCCGTGTTGTCTCTGTCCGGGGAGTGTTTGATGGGGGACAGTGTAGAGGGTGCTTTACTCTGTATCTAACGCCATGCTGTATCTGTCCTGGGAGTGTTTGATGGGGGACATTGTAGAGGGAGCTTTACTCTGTATCTAACCCCGTGCTGTACCTGTCCTGGGAGTGTTTGATGGGGACAGTGCAGAGGGAGCTTTATTCTGGATCTAAACCCGTGCTGTCCCTGTCCAGGGAGTGTTTGATGGGGGACAGTGTAGAGGGAGCTTTACTCTGTATCTAACCCCGTGCTGTACCTGTCCTGGGAGTGTTTGATGGGGACAGTGCAGAGGGAGCTTGACTCTGTATCTAACCCCGTGCTGTACCTGTCCTGGGAGTGTTTGATGGGGGACAGTGTAGAGGGAGCTTTACTCTGTATCTAACCCCGTGCTGTACCTGTCCTGGGAGTGTTTGATGGGGACAGTGCAGAGGGAGCCTTACTCTGTATCTAACCCCGTGCTGTACCTGTCCTGGGAGTGTTTGATGGGGGACTGTGTAGAGGGTGCTTTACTCTGTATCTAACGCCATGCTGTATCTGTCCTGGGAGTGTTTGATGGGGGACATTGTAGAGGGAGCTTGACTCTGTATCTAACCCCGTGCTGTACCTGTCCTGGGAGTGTTTGATGGGGACAGTGTAGAGGGAGCTTTACTCTGTATCTAACGCCGTGCTGTACCTGTCCTGGGAGTGTTTGATGGCGACAGTGTAGAGGGAGCTTTACTCTGTATCTAACCACGTGCCGTACCTGTCCTGGGAGTGTTTGATGGGGGCAGTGTAGAGGGAGCTTTACTCAGTGTCTAACCCCGTGTTGTCTCTGTCCGGGGAGTGTTTGATGGGGGAAAGTGTAGAGGGTGCTTTACTCTGTATCTAACGCCATGCTGTATCTGTCCTGGGAGTGTTTGATGGGGGACATTGTAGAGGGAGCTTTACTCTGTATCTAACCCCGTGCTGTACCAGTCCTGGGAGTGTTTGATGGGGACAGTGCAGAGGGAGCTTTATTCTGGATCTAAACCCGTGCTGTCCCTGTCCAGGGAGTGTTTGATGGGGGACAGTGTAGAGAGAGCTTTACTCTGTATCTAACCCCGTGCTGTACCTGTCCTGGGAGTGTTTGATGGGGACAGTGCAGAGGGAGCTTGACTCTGTATCTAACCCCGTTCTGTACCTGTCCTGGGAGTGTTTGATGGGGACAGTGCAGAGGGAGCTTGACTCTGTATCTAACCCCGTGCTGTACCTGTCCTGGGAGTGTTTGATGGGGACAGTGTAGAGGGAGCTTTACTCTGTATCTAACCCCGAGCTGTACCTGTCCTGGGAGTGTTTGATGGGGACAGTGTAGAGGGAGCTTTACTCTGTATGAAACCCCGTGCTGTATCTGTCCTGGGAGTGTTTGATGGGGACAGTGCAGAGGGAGCTTTACTCTGTATCTAACCCCGTGCTGTACCTGTCCTGGGAGTGTTTGATGGGGGACAGTGTAGAGGGAGCTTTACTCTGTATCTAACCCCGTGCTGTACCTGTCCTGGGAGTGTTTGATGGGGACAGTGTAGAGGGAGCTTTACTCTGTATCTAACCCCGTGCTGTACCTGTCCTGGGAGTGTTTGATGGGGACAGTGTAGAGGGAGCTTTACTCTGTATCTAACCCCATGCTGTACCTGTCCTGGGAGTGTTTGATGGGGGACAGTGTAGAGGGAGTTTTACTCTGTATCTAACCCCGTGCTGTACCTGTCCTGGGAGTGCTTGATGGGGACAGAGTAGAGGGAGCTTTACTCTGCATCTAAACCCATGCTGTACCTGTCGTGGGAGTGTTTGATGGGAAACAGTGTAGAGGGAGCTTTACTCTGTATCTAACCCCGTGCTGTACCTGTCCTGGGAGTGTTTGATGGGGGACAGTGTCGAGGGAGCTTTACTCTGTATCTAACCCCGTGCTGTACCTGTCCTGGGAGTGTTTGATGGGGACAGTGTCGAGGGAGCTTTACTCTGTATCTAGCACCGTGCTGTACCTGTCGTGGGAGTGTTTGATGGGGGACAGTGTAGAGGGAGCTTTACTCTGTATCTAACCCCGTGCTGTACCTGTCCTGGGAGTGTTTGATGGGGACAGTGTCGAGGGAGCTTTACTCTGTATCTAACACCGTGCTGTACCTGTCGTGGGAGTGTTTGATGGGGACAGTGTAGAGGGAGCTTTACTCTGTATCTAACCCCGTGCTGTACCTGTCCTGGGAGTGTTTGATGGGGACAGTGTAGAGGGAGCTTTACTCTGTATCTAACCCCGTGCTGTACCTGTCCTGGGAGTGTTTGATGGGGGACAGTGTAGAGGGAGCTTTACTCTGTATCTAACCCCGTGCTGTACCTGTCCTGGGAGTGTTTGATGGGGACAGTGTAGAGGGAGCTTTACTCTGTACCTAACCCCGTGCTGTACCTGTCCTGGGAGTGTTTGATGGGGGACAGTGTAGAGGGAGCTTTACTCTGTATCTAACCCCGTGCTGTACCTGTCCTGGGAGTGTTTGATGGGGACAGTGCAGAGGGAGCTTTACTCTGTATCTAACCCCGTGCTGTACCTGTCCTGGGAGTGTTTGATGGGGGACTGTGTAGAGGGTGCTTTACTCTGTATCTAACGCCATGCTGTATCTGTCCTGGGAGTGTTTGATGGGGGACATTGTAGAGGGAGCTTTACTCTGTATCTAACCCCGTGCTGTACCTGTCCTGGGAGTGTTTGATGGGGACAGTGTAGAGGGAGCTTTACTCTGTATCTAACCCCGTGCTGTACCTGTCCTGGGAGTGTTTGATGGCGACAGTGTAGAGGGAGCTTTACTCTGTATCTAACCACGTGCCGTACCTGTCCTGGGAGTGTTTGATGGGGACAGTGTAGAGGGAGCTTTACTCTGTATCTAACCCCGTGCTGTACCTGTCCTGGGAGTGTTTGATGGGGACAGTGTAGAGGGAGCTTTACTCAGTGTCTAACCCCGTGTTGTCTCTGTCCGGGGAGTGTTTGATGGGGGACAGTGTAGAGGGTGCTTTACTCTGTATCTAACGCCATGCTGTATCTGTCCTGGGAGTGTTTGATGGGGGACATTGTAGAGGGAGCTTTACTCTGTATCTAACCCCGTGCTGTACCTGTCCTGGGAGTGTTTGATGGGGACAGTGCAGAGGGAGCTTTATTCTGGATCTAAACCCGTGCTGTCCCTGTCCAGGGAGTGTTTGATGGGGGACAGTGTAGAGGGAGCTTTACTCTGTATCTCACCCCGTGCTGTACCTGTCCTGGGAGTGTTTGATGGGGACAGTGCAGAGGGAGCTTGACTCTGTATCTAACCCCGTGCTGTACCTGTCCTGGGAGTGTTTGATGGGGGACAGTGTAGAGGGAGCTTTACTCTGTATCTAACCCCGTGCTGTACCTGTCCTGGGAGTGTTTGATGGGGACAGTGCAGAGGGAGCTTTACTCTGTATCTAACCCCGTGCTGTACCTGTCCTGGGAGTGTTTGATGGGGGACTGTGTAGAGGGTGCTTTACTCTGTATCTAACGCCATGCTGTATCTGTCCTGGGAGTGTTTGATGGGGGACATTGTAGAGGGAGCTTGACTCTGTATCTAACCCCGTGCTGTACCTGTCCTGGGAGTGTTTGATGGGGACAGTGTAGAGGGAGCTTTACTCTGTATCTAACGCCGTGCTGTACCTGTCCTGGGAGTGTTTGATGGCGACAGTGTAGAGGGAGCTTTACTCTGTATCTAACCACGTGCCGTACCTGTCCTGGGAGTGTTTGATGGGGACAGTGTAGAGGGAGCTTTACTCAGTGTCTAACCCCGTGTTGTCTCTGTCCGGGGAGTGTTTGATGGGGGACAGTGTAGAGGGTGCTTTACTCTGTATCTAACGCCATGCTGTATCTGTCCTGGGAGTGTTTGATGGGGGACATTGTAGAGGGAGCTTTACTCTGTATCTAACCCCGTGCTGTACCTGTCCTGGGAGTGTTTGATGGGGACAGTGCAGAGGGAGCTTTATTCTGGATCTAAACCCGTGCTGTCCCTGTCCAGGGAGTGTTTGATGGGGGACAGTGTAGAGGGAGCTTTACTCTGTATCTAACCCCGTGCTGTACCTGTCCTGGGAGTGTTTGATGGGGACAGTGCAGAGGGAGCTTGACTCTGTATCTAACCCCGTGCTGTACCTGTCCTGGGAGTGTTTGATGGGGACACTGTAGAGGGAGCTTTACTCTGTATCTAACCCCGAGCTGTACCTGTCCTGGGAGTGTTTGATGGGGACAGTGGAGAGGGAGCTTTACTCTGTATGAAACCCCGTGCTGTATCTGTCCTGGGAGTGTTTGATGGGGACAGTGCAGAGGGAGCTTTACTCTGTATCTAACCCCGTGCTGTACCTGTCCTGGGAGTGTTTGATGGGGGACAGTGTAAAGGGAGCTTTACTCTGTATCTAACCCCGTGCTGTACCTGTCCTGGGAGTGTTTGATGGGGACAGTGTAGAGGGAGCTTTACTCTGTATCTAACCCCGTGCTGTACCTGTCCTGGGAGTGTTTGATGGGGACAGTGTAGAGGGAGCTTTACTCTGTATCTAACCCCATGCTGTACCTGTCCTGGGAGTGTTTGATGGGGGACAGTGTAGAGGGAGTTTTACTCTGTATCTAACCCCGTGCTGTACCTGTCCTGGGAGTGCTTGATGGGGACAGAGTAGAGGGAGCTTTACTCTGTATCAAACCCCGTGCTGTACCTCTCCTGCGAGTGTTTGATGGGGGACAGTGTAGAGGGAGCTTTACTCTGTATCTAACCCCGTGCTGTACCTGCCCTGGGACTGTTTGATGGAGACAGTGTAGAGGGAGCTTTACTCTGCATCTAAACCCATGCTGTACCTGTCGTGGGAGTGTTTGATGGGAAACAGTGTAGAGGGAGCTTTACTCTGTATCTAACCCCGTGCTGTACCTGTCCTGGGAGTGTTTGATGGGGGACAGTGTCGAGGGAGCTTTACTCTGTATCTAACCCCGTGCTGTACCTGTCCTGGGAGTGTTTGATGGGGACAGTGTCGAGGGAGCTTTACTCTGTATCTAACACCGTGCTGTACCTGTCGTGGGAGTGTTTGATGGGGGACAGTGTAGAGGGAGCTTTACTCTGTATCTAACCCCGTGCTGTACCTGTCCTGGGAGTGTTTGATGGGGACAGTGTCGAGGGAGCTTTACTCTGTATCTAACACCGTGCTGTACCTGTCCTGGGAGTGTTTGATGGGGACAGTGTAGAGGGAGCTTTACTCTGTATCTAACCCCGTGCTGTACCTGTCCTGGGAGTGTTTGATGGGGACAGTGTAGAGGGAGCTTTACTCTGTACCTAACCCCGTGCTGTACCTGTCCTGGGAGTGTTTGATGGGGGACAGTGTAAAGGGAGCTTTACTCTGTATCTAACCCCGTGCTGTACCTGTCCTGGGAGTGTTTGATGGGGACAGTGCAGAGGGAGCTTTACTCTGTATCTAACCCCGTGCTGTACCTGTCCTGGGAGTGTTTGATGGGGGACTGTGTAGAGGGTGCTTTACTCTGTATCTAACGCCATGCTGTATCTGTCCTGGGAGTGTTTGATGGGGGACATTGTAGAGGGAGCTTTACTCTGTATCTAACCCCGTGCTGTACCTGTCCTGGGAGTGTTTGATGGGGACAGTGTAGAGGGAGCTTTACTCTGTATCTAACCCGGTGCTGTACCTGTCCTGGGAGTGTTTGATGGGGGACAGTGTAGAGAGAGCTTTACTCTGTATCTAACCCCGTGCTGTACCTGTCCTGGGAGTGTTTGATGGGGACAGTGCAGAGGGAGCTTTATTCTGGATCTAAACCCGTGCTGTCCCTGTCCAGGGAGTGTTTGATGGGGGACAGTGTAGAGGGAGCTTTACTCTGTATCTAACCCCGTGCTGTACCTGTCCTGGGAGTGTTTGATGGGGACAGTGCAGAGGGAGCTTGACTCTGTATCTAACCCCGTGCTGTACCTGTCCTGGGAGTGTTTGATGGGGACAGTGTAGAGGGAGCTTTACTCTGTATCTAACCCCGAGCTGTACCTGTCCTGGGAGTGTTTGATGGGGACAGTGTAGAGGGAGCTTTACTCTGTATCTAACCCCGTGCTGTATCTGTCCTGGGAGTGTTTGATGGGGACAGTGCAGAGGGAGCTTTGCTCTGTATCTAACCCCGTGCTGTACCTGTCCTGGGAGTGTTTGATGGGGGACAGTGTAGAGGGAGCTTTACTCTGTATCTAACCCCGTGCTGTACCTGTCCTGGGAGTGTTTGATGGGGACAGTGTAGAGGAAGCTTTACTCTGTATCTAACCCCGTGCTGTACCTGTCCTGGGAGTGCTTGATGGGGACAGAGTAGAGGGAGCTTTACTCTGTATCAAACCCTGTGCTGTACCTGTGCTGGGAGTGTTTGATGGGGGACAGTGTAGAGGGAGCTTTACTCTGTATCTAACCCCGTGCTGTACCTGCCCTGGGACTGTTTGATGGAGACAGTGTAGAGGGAGCTTTAATCTGCATCCAGCCCCGTGCTGTACCTGTCCTGGGAGTGTTTGATGGGGACAGTGCAGAGGGAGCCTTACTCTGTATCTAACCCCGTGCTGTACCTGTCCTGGGAGTGTTTGATGGGGGACTGTGTAGAGGGTGCTTTACTCTGTATCTAACGCCATGCTGTATCTGTCCTGGGAGTGTTTGATGGGGGACATTGTAGAGGGAGCTTGACTCTGTATCTAACCCCGTGCTGTACCTGTCCTGGGAGTGTTTGATGGGGACAGTGTAGAGGGAGCTTTACTCTGTATCTAACGCCGTGCTGTACCTGTCCTGGGAGTGTTTGATGGCGACAGTGTAGAGGGAGCTTTACTCTGTATCTAACCACGTGCCGTACCTGTCCTGGGAGTGTTTGATGGGGGCAGTGTAGAGGGAGCTTTACTCAGTGTCTAACCCCGTGTTGTCTCTGTCCGGGGAGTGTTTGATGGGGGAAAGTGTAGAGGGTGCTTTACTCTGTATCTAACGCCATGCTGTATCTGTCCTGGGAGTGTTTGATGGGGGACATTGTAGAGGGAGCTTTACTCTGTATCTAACCCCGTGCTGTACCAGTCCTGGGAGTGTTTGATGGGGACAGTGCAGAGGGAGCTTTATTCTGGATCTAAACCCGTGCTGTCCCTGTCCAGGGAGTGTTTGATGGGGGACAGTGTAGAGAGAGCTTTACTCTGTATCTAACCCCGTGCTGTACCTGTCCTGGGAGTGTTTGATGGGGACAGTGCAGAGGGAGCTTGACTCTGTATCTAACCCCGTTCTGTACCTGTCCTGGGAGTGTTTGATGGGGACAGTGCAGAGGGAGCTTGACTCTGTATCTAACCCCGTGCTGTACCTGTCCTGGGAGTGTTTGATGGGGACAGTGTAGAGGGAGCTTTACTCTGTATCTAACCCCGAGCTGTACCTGTCCTGGGAGTGTTTGATGGGGACAGTGTAGAGGGAGCTTTACTCTGTATGAAACCCCGTGCTGTATCTGTCCTGGGAGTGTTTGATGGGGACAGTGCAGAGGGAGCTTTACTCTGTATCTAACCCCGTGCTGTACCTGTCCTGGGAGTGTTTGATGGGGGACAGTGTAGAGGGAGCTTTACTCTGTATCTAACCCCGTGCTGTACCTGTCCTGGGAGTGTTTGATGGGGACAGTGTAGAGGGAGCTTTACTCTGTATCTAACCCCGTGCTGTACCTGTCCTGGGAGTGTTTGATGGGGACAGTGTAGAGGGAGCTTTACTCTGTATCTAACCCCATGCTGTACCTGTCCTGGGAGTGTTTGATGGGGGACAGTGTAGAGGGAGTTTTACTCTGTATCTAACCCCGTGCTGTACCTGTCCTGGGAGTGCTTGATGGGGACAGAGTAGAGGGAGCTTTACTCTGCATCTAAACCCATGCTGTACCTGTCGTGGGAGTGTTTGATGGGAAACAGTGTAGAGGGAGCTTTACTCTGTATTTAACCCCGTGCTGTACCTGTCCTGGGAGTGTTTGATGGGGGACAGTGTCGAGGGAGCTTTACTCTGTATCTAACCCCGTGCTGTACCTGTCCTGGGAGTGTTTGATGGGGACAGTGTCGAGGGAGCTTTACTCTGTATCTAGCACCGTGCTGTACCTGTCGTGGGAGTGTTTGATGGGGGACAGTGTAGAGGGAGCTTTACTCTGTATCTAACCCCGTGCTGTACCTGTCCTGGGAGTGTTTGATGGGGACAGTGTCGAGGGAGCTTTACTCTGTATCTAACACCGTGCTGTACCTGTCGTGGGAGTGTTTGATGGGGACAGTGTAGAGGGAGCTTTACTCTGTATCTAACCCCGTGCTGTACCTGTCCTGGGAGTGTTTGATGGGGACAGTGTAGAGGGAGCTTTACTCTGTATCTAACCCCGTGCTGTACCTGTCCTGGGAGTGTTTGATGGGGGACAGTGTAGAGGGAGCTTTACTCTGTATCTAACCCCGTGCTGTACCTGTCCTGGGAGTGTTTGATGGGGACAGTGTAGAGGGAGCTTTACTCTGTACCTAACCCCGTGCTGTACCTGTCCTGGGAGTGTTTGATGGGGGACAGTGTAGAGGGAGCTTTACTCTGTATCTAACCCCGTGCTGTACCTGTCCTGGGAGTGTTTGATGGGGACAGTGCAGAGGGAGCTTTACTCTGTATCTAACCCCGTGCTGTACCTGTCCTGGGAGTGTTTGATGGGGGACTGTGTAGAGGGTGCTTTACTCTGTATCTAACGCCATGCTGTATCTGTCCTGGGAGTGTTTGATGGGGGACATTGTAGAGGGAGCTTTACTCTGTATCTAACCCCGTGCTGTACCTGTCCTGGGAGTGTTTGATGGGGACAGTGTAGAGGGAGCTTTACTCTGTATCTAACCCCGTGCTGTACCTGTCCTGGGAGTGTTTGATGGCGACAGTGTAGAGGGAGCTTTACTCTGTATCTAACCACGTGCCGTACCTGTCCTGGGAGTGTTTGATGGGGACAGTGTAGAGGGAGCTTTACTCTGTATCTAACCCCGTGCTGTACCTGTCCTGGGAGTGTTTGATGGGGACAGTGTAGAGGGAGCTTTACTCAGTGTCTAACCCCGTGTTGTCTCTGTCCGGGGAGTGTTTGATGGGGGACAGTGTAGAGGGTGCTTTACTCTGTATCTAACGCCATGCTGTATCTGTCCTGGGAGTGTTTGATGGGGGACATTGTAGAGGGAGCTTTACTCTGTATCTAACCCCGTGCTGTACCTGTCCTGGGAGTGTTTGATGGGGACAGTGCAGAGGGAGCTTTATTCTGGATCTAAACCCGTGCTGTCCCTGTCCAGGGAGTGTTTGATGGGGGACAGTGTAGAGGGAGCTTTACTCTGTATCTCACCCCGTGCTGTACCTGTCCTGGGAGTGTTTGATGGGGACAGTGCAGAGGGAGCTTGACTCTGTATCTAACCCCGTGCTGTACCTGTCCTGGGAGTGTTTGATGGGGGACAGTGTAGAGGGAGCTTTACTCTGTATCTAACCCCGTGCTGTACCTGTCCTGGGAGTGTTTGATGGGGACAGTGCAGAGGGAGCTTTACTCTGTATCTAACCCCGTGCTGTACCTGTCCTGGGAGTGTTTGATGGGGGACTGTGTAGAGGGTGCTTTACTCTGTATCTAACGCCATGCTGTATCTGTCCTGGGAGTGTTTGATGGGGGACATTGTAGAGGGAGCTTGACTCTGTATCTAACCCCGTGCTGTACCTGTCCTGGGAGTGTTTGATGGGGACAGTGTAGAGGGAGCTTTACTCTGTATCTAACGCCGTGCTGTACCTGTCCTGGGAGTGTTTGATGGCGACAGTGTAGAGGGAGCTTTACTCTGTATCTAACCACGTGCCGTACCTGTCCTGGGAGTGTTTGATGGGGACAGTGTAGAGGGAGCTTTACTCAGTGTCTAACCCCGTGTTGTCTCTGTCCGGGGAGTGTTTGATGGGGGACAGTGTAGAGGGTGCTTTACTCTGTATCTAACGCCATGCTGTATCTGTCCTGGGAGTGTTTGATGGGGGACATTGTAGAGGGAGCTTTACTCTGTATCTAACCCCGTGCTGTACCTGTCCTGGGAGTGTTTGATGGGGACAGTGCAGAGGGAGCTTTATTCTGGATCTAAACCCGTGCTGTCCCTGTCCAGGGAGTGTTTGATGGGGGACAGTGTAGAGGGAGCTTTACTCTGTATCTAACCCCGTGCTGTACCTGTCCTGGGAGTGTTTGATGGGGACAGTGCAGAGGGAGCTTGACTCTGTATCTAACCCCGTGCTGTACCTGTCCTGGGAGTGTTTGATGGGGACACTGTAGAGGGAGCTTTACTCTGTATCTAACCCCGAGCTGTACCTGTCCTGGGAGTGTTTGATGGGGACAGTGGAGAGGGAGCTTTACTCTGTATGAAACCCCGTGCTGTATCTGTCCTGGGAGTGTTTGATGGGGACAGTGCAGAGGGAGCTTTACTCTGTATCTAACCCCGTGCTGTACCTGTCCTGGGAGTGTTTGATGGGGGACAGTGTAAAGGGAGCTTTACTCTGTATCTAACCCCGTGCTGTACCTGTCCTGGGAGTGTTTGATGGGGACAGTGTAGAGGGAGCTTTACTCTGTATCTAACCCCGTGCTGTACCTGTCCTGGGAGTGTTTGATGGGGACAGTGTAGAGGGAGCTTTACTCTGTATCTAACCCCATGCTGTACCTGTCCTGGGAGTGTTTGATGGGGGACAGTGTAGAGGGAGTTTTACTCTGTATCTAACCCCGTGCTGTACCTGTCCTGGGAGTGCTTGATGGGGACAGAGTAGAGGGAGCTTTACTCTGTATCAAACCCCGTGCTGTACCTCTCCTGCGAGTGTTTGATGGGGGACAGTGTAGAGGGAGCTTTACTCTGTATCTAACCCCGTGCTGTACCTGCCCTGGGACTGTTTGATGGAGACAGTGTAGAGGGAGCTTTACTCTGCATCTAAACCCATGCTGTACCTGTCGTGGGAGTGTTTGATGGGAAACAGTGTAGAGGGAGCTTTACTCTGTATCTAACCCCGTGCTGTACCTGTCCTGGGAGTGTTTGATGGGGGACAGTGTCGAGGGAGCTTTACTCTGTATCTAACCCCGTGCTGTACCTGTCCTGGGAGTGTTTGATGGGGACAGTGTCGAGGGAGCTTTACTCTGTATCTAACACCGTGCTGTACCTGTCGTGGGAGTGTTTGATGGGGGACAGTGTAGAGGGAGCTTTACTCTGTATCTAACCCCGTGCTGTACCTGTCCTGGGAGTGTTTGATGGGGACAGTGTCGAGGGAGCTTTACTCTGTATCTAACACCGTGCTGTACCTGTCCTGGGAGTGTTTGATGGGGACAGTGTAGAGGGAGCTTTACTCTGTATCTAACCCCGTGCTGTACCTGTCCTGGGAGTGTTTGATGGGGACAGTGTAGAGGGAGCTTTACTCTGTACCTAACCCCGTGCTGTACCTGTCCTGGGAGTGTTTGATGGGGGACAGTGTAAAGGGAGCTTTACTCTGTATCTAACCCCGTGCTGTACCTGTCCTGGGAGTGTTTGATGGGGACAGTGCAGAGGGAGCTTTACTCTGTATCTAACCCCGTGCTGTACCTGTCCTGGGAGTGTTTGATGGGGGACTGTGTAGAGGGTGCTTTACTCTGTATCTAACGCCATGCTGTATCTGTCCTGGGAGTGTTTGATGGGGGACATTGTAGAGGGAGCTTTACTCTGTATCTAACCCCGTGCTGTACCTGTCCTGGGAGTGTTTGATGGGGACAGTGTAGAGGGAGCTTTACTCTGTATCTAACCCCGTGCTGTACCTGTCCTGGGAGTGTTTGATGGGGGACAGTGTAGAGAGAGCTTTACTCTGTATCTAACCCCGTGCTGTACCTGTCCTGGGAGTGTTTGATGGGGACAGTGCAGAGGGAGCTTTATTCTGGATCTAAACCCGTGCTGTCCCTGTCCAGGGAGTGTTTGATGGGGGACAGTGTAGAGGGAGCTTTACTCTGTATCTAACCCCGTGCTGTACCTGTCCTGGGAGTGTTTGATGGGGACAGTGCAGAGGGAGCTTGACTCTGTATCTAACCCCGTGCTGTACCTGTCCTGGGAGTGTTTGATGGGGACAGTGTAGAGGGAGCTTTACTCTGTATCTAACCCCGAGCTGTACCTGTCCTGGGAGTGTTTGATGGGGACAGTGTAGAGGGAGCTTTACTCTGTATCTAACCCCGTGCTGTATCTGTCCTGGGAGTGTTTGATGGGGACAGTGCAGAGGGAGCTTTGCTCTGTATCTAACCCCGTGCTGTACCTGTCCTGGGAGTGTTTGATGGGGGACAGTGTAGAGGGAGCTTTACTCTGTATCTAACCCCGTGCTGTACCTGTCCTGGGAGTGTTTGATGGGGACAGTGTAGAGGAAGCTTTACTCTGTATCTAACCCCGTGCTGTACCTGTCCTGGGAGTGCTTGATGGGGACAGAGTAGAGGGAGCTTTACTCTGTATCAAACCCTGTGCTGTACCTGTGCTGGGAGTGTTTGATGGGGGACAGTGTAGAGGGAGCTTTACTCTGTATCTAACCCCGTGCTGTACCTGCCCTGGGACTGTTTGATGGAGACAGTGTAGAGGGAGCTTTAATCTGCATCCAGCCCCGTGCTGTACCTGTCCTGGGAGTGTTTAATGGGGGACAGTGTAGAGGGAGTTTTACTCTGTATCTAACCCCGTGCTGTACCTGTCCTGGGAGTGTTTAATGGGGGACAGTGTAGAGGGAGCTTTACTCTGTATCAAACCCCGTGCTGTTCCTCTCCTGGGAGTGTTTGATGGGGGACAGTGTAGAGGGAGCTTTACTCTGTATCTAACCACGTGCCGTACCTGTCCTGGGAGTGTTTGATGGGGACAGTGTAGAGGGAGCTTTACTCAGTGTCTAACCCCGTGTTGTCTCTGTCCGGGGAGTGTTTGATGGGGGACAGTGTAGAGGGTGCTTTACTGTGTATCTAACGCCGTGCTGTATCTGTCCTGGGAGTGTTTGATGGGGGACATTGTAGAGGGAGCTTTACTCTGTATCTAACCCCGTGCTGTACCTGTCCTGGGAGTGTTTGATGGGGGACAGTGTAGAGAGAGCTTTACTCTGTATCTAACCCCATGCTGTACCTGTCCTGGGAGTGTTTGATGGAGACAGTGTAGAGGGAGCTTTACTCTGTATCTAACCCCGTGCTGTACCTGTCCTGGGAGTGTTTGATGGAGACAGTGTAGAGGGAGCTTTACTCTGTATCTAACCCCGTGCTGTACCTGTCCTGGGAGTGTTTGATGGGGACAGTGCAGAGGGAGCTTTATTCTGGATCTAAACCCGTGCTGTCCCTGTCCAGGGAGTGTTTGATGGGGGACAGTGTAGAGGGAGCTTTACTCTGTATCTAACCCCGTGCTGTACCTGTCCTGGGAGTGTTTGATGGGGACAGTGCAGAGGGAGCTTGACTCTGTATCTAACCCCGTGCTGTACCTGTCCTGGGAGTGTTTGATGGGGACAGTGTAGAGGGAGCTTTACTCTGTATCTAACCCCGAGCTGTACCTGTCCTGGGAGTGTTTGATGGGGACAGTGTAGAGGGAGCTTTACTCTGTATCTAACCCCGTGCTGTATCTGTCCTGGGAGTGTTTGATGGGGACAGTGCAGAGGGAGCTTTGCTCTGTATCTAACCCCGTGCTGTACCTGTCCTGGGAGTGTTTGATGGGGGACAGTGTAGAGGGAGCTTTACTCTGTATCTAACCCCGTGCTGTACCTGTCCTGGGAGTGTTTGATGGGGACAGTGTAGAGGGAGCTTTACTCTGTATCTAACCCCGTGCTGTACCTGTCCTGGGAGTGCTTGATGGGGACAGAGTAGAGGGAGCTTTACTCTGTATCAAACCCTGTGCTGTACCTGTGCTGGGAGTGTTTGATGGGGGACAGTGTAGAGGGAGCTTTACTCTGTATCTAACCCCGTGCTGTACCTGCCCTGGGACTGTTTGATGGAGACAGTGTAGAGGGAGCTTTACTCTGCATCCAGCCCCGTGCTGTACCTGTCCTGGGAGTGTTTAATGGGGGACAGTGTAGAGGGAGTTTTACTCTGTATCTAACCCCGTGCTGTACCTGTCCTGGGAGTGTTTAATGGGGGACAGTGTAGAGGGAGCTTTACTCTGTATCAAACCCCGTGCTGTTCCTCTCCTGGGAGTGTTTGATGGGGGACAGTGTAGAGGGAGCTTTACTCTGTATCTAACCCCGTGCTGTACCTGTCCTGGGAGTGTTTGATGGGGGACAGTGTCGAGGGAGCTTTACTCTGTATCTAAACCCGTGCTGTACCTGTCCTGGGAGTGTTTGATGGGGACAGTGTCGAGGGAGCTTTACTCTGTATCTAACACCGTGCTGTACCTTTCGTGGGAGTGTTTGATGGGGGACAGTGTAGAGGGAGCTTTACTCTGTATCTAACCCCGTGCTGTACCTGTCCTGGGAGTGTTTGATGGGGGACAGTGTAGAGGAGCTTTACTCTGTATCTAACGCCGTGTTGTATCTGTCCTGGGAGTGTTTGATGGGGGACATTGTAGAGGGAGCTTTACTCTGTATCTAACCCCGTGCTGTACCTGTCCTGGGAGTGTTTGATGGGGACAGTGTAGAGGGAGCTTTACTCTGTATCTAACCCCGTGCTGTACCTGTCCTGGGAGTGTTTGATGGGGACAGTGTAGAGGGAGCTTTACTCTGTATCTAACCCCGTGCTGTACCTGTCCTGGGAGTGTTTGATGGGGACAGTGTAGAGGGACCTTTACTCTGTATCTAACCCCGGGCTGTACCTGTCCTGGGAGTGTTTGATGGGGGACAGTGTAGAGGGAGCTTTACTCAGTGTCTAACCCTGTGCTGTCTCTGTCCGGGGAGTGTTTGATGGGGGACAGTGTAGAAGGAGCTTTACTCTGTATCTAACCCCGTGCTGTACCTGTCCTGGGAGTGCTTGATGGGGACAGAGTAGAGGGAGCTTTACTCTGTATCAAACCCTGTGCTGTACCTGTGCTGGGAGTGTTTGATGGGGGACAGTGTAGAGGGAGCTTTACTCTGTATCTAACCCCGGGCTGTACCTGTCCTGGGAGTGTTTGATGGGGGACAGTGTAGAGGGAGCTTTACTCAGTGTCTAACCCTGTGCTGTCTCTGTCCGGGGAGTGTTTGATGGGGGACAGTGTAGAAGGAGCTTTACTCTGTATCTAACCCCGTGCTGTACCTGTCCTGGGAGTGTTTGATGGGGACAGTGTAGAGGGAGCTTTACTCTGTACCTAACCCCGTGCTGTTCCTGTCCTGGGAGTGTTTGATGGGGGGACAGTGTAGAGGGAGCTTTACTCTGTATCTAACCCCGTGCTGTACCTGTCCTGGGAGTGTTTGATGGGGGACAGTGTAGAGGGAGCTTTACTCTGTATCTAACCCCGTGTTGTACCTGTCCTGGGAGTCTTTGATGGGGACAAGCAGAGGGAGCTTTACTCTGTATCTAACCCCATGCTGTACCTGTCCTGGGAGTGTTTGATGGGGACAGTGTAGAGTGAGCTTTACTCTGTATCTAACCCCGTGCTGTACCTGTCCTGGGAGTGTTTGATCGGGACAGTGTAGAGGGAGCTTTACTCTGTATCTAACCCCGTGCTGTACCTGTCCTGGGAGTGTTTGATGGGGGACAGTGTAGAGGGAGCTTTTTTCTGTCTCTAACCCCGTGCTGTACCTGTCCTGGGAGTGTTTGATGGGGACAGTGTCGAGGGAGCTTTACTCAGTGTCTAACCCCGTGCTGTACCTGTCCTGGGAGTGTTTGATGGGGACAGTGTAGAGGGAGCTTTACTCTGTATCTAACCCCGTGCTGTACCTGTCCGGGGAGTGTTTGATGGGGGACCGTGTAGAGGGAGCTTTACTCTGTATCTAACCCCGTGCTTTCCCTGTCCTGGGAGTGTTTGATGGGGGACAGTGTAGAGGGAGCTTTACTCTGTATCTAACCCCGTGCTGTACCTGTCCTGGGAGTGTTTGATGGGGACAGTGTAGAGGGAGCTTTACTCTGTATCTAACCCCGTGCTGTACCTGTCCTGGGAGTGTTTGATGGGGGACAGTGTAGAGGGAGCTTTACTCGTATCTAACCCCGTGCTGTACCTGTCCTGGGAGTGTTTGATGGGGACAGTGTAGAGGGAGCTTTACTCTGTATCTAACCCCGTGCTGTACCTGTCCTCGGAGTGTTTGATGGGGGACAGTGTAGAGGGAGCTTTACTCTGTATCTAACCCCGTGCTGTACCTGTCCTGGGAGTGTTTAATGGGGGACAGTGTAGAGGGAGCTTTACTCTGGATCAAACCCCGTGCTGTACCTCTCCTGGGAGTGTTTGATGGGGGACAGTGTAGAGGGAGCTTTACTCTGTATATAACCCCGTGCTGTACCTGCCCTGGGACTGTTTGATGGAGACAGTGTAGAGGGAGCTTTCCTCTGCATCTAAACCCGTGCTGTACCTGTCCTGGGAGTGTTTGATGGGGGACAGTGTAGAGGGAGTTTTACTCTGTATCTAACCCCGTGCTGTACCTGTCCTGGGAGTGTTTGATGGGGGACAGTTTCGAGGGAGCTTTACTCAGGATCTAACCCCGTGCTGTACCTGACCTGGGAGTGTTTGATGGGGACAGTGTAGAGGGAACTTTACTCTGTATCTAACCCCGTGCTGTACCTGTCCTGGGAGTGTTTGATGGGGGCAGTGTAGAGGGAGCTTTACTCTGTATCTAACCCCGTGCTGTACCTGTCCTGGGAGTGTTTGATGGGGACAGTGCAGAGGGAGCTTTGCTCTGTATCTAACCCCATGCTGTACCTGTTTTGGGAGTGTTTGATGGGGACAGTGCAGAGGGAGCTTTGCTCTGTATCTAACCCCATGCTGTATCTGTTTTGGGAGGGTTTGATGGGGAACAGTGTAGAGGGAGCTTTACTCTGTATCTAACCCCGTGCTGTACCTGTCCTGGGAGTGTTTGATGCGGACAGTGTAGAGGGAGCTTTACTCTGTATCTAACCCCGTGCTGTACCTGTCCTGGGAGTGTTTGATGGGGACAGTGTCGAGGGAGCTTTACTCTGTATCTAACCCCGTGCTGTACCTGTCCTGGGAGTGTTTGATGGGGACAGTGTAGAGGGAGCTTTACTCTGTATCTAACCCCGTGCTGTACCTGTCCTGGGAGTGTTTGATGGGGGACAGTGTAGAGGGAGCTTTACTCTGTATCTAACCCCGTGCTGTACCTGTCCTGGGAGTGTTTGATGGGGACAGTGTAGAGGGAGCTTTACTCTGTATCTAACCCCGTGCTGTACCTGTCCTGGGAGTGTTTGATTGGGGACAGTGTAGAGGGAGCTTTACTCTGTATCTAACCCCGTGCCAAGGCAAATGGGATGTTGGCCTATATCGAACGGGGGATTGAATATAAAAGCAGAGATGTCTTGCTGCATCTGTACAGGGCATTGGTGAGGCCGCAGCTGGAATACTGTGTTCAGTATTGGTCCCCTTATTTGCGGAAGGATATATTGGCCTTGGAGGGAGTGCAGAGAAGGTTCACCAGGTTGATACCAGAGATGAGGGGTGTTGATTATGAGGAGAGACTGAGCAGATTGGGTTTGTACTCATTTGAATTTAGAAGGCTGAGGGGGGATCTTATAGAGACCTATAAGATAATGAAGGGGCTGGATAGGGTAGAGATGGAGAGATTCTTTCCACTTAGAAAGGAAGCTAGAACTAGAGGGCACAGCCTCAAAATAAAGGGGGGTCAGTTTAGGACAGAGTTGAGGAGGAACTTCTTCTCTCAGAGGGTGGTGAATCTCTGGAATTCTCTGCCCACTGAAGTGGTGGAGGCTACCTCGTTGAATATGTTTAAA
The DNA here is from genome assembly GCF_964213995.1 of Mustelus asterias. NCBI lineage: Eukaryota > Metazoa > Chordata > Chondrichthyes > Carcharhiniformes > Triakidae > Mustelus > Mustelus asterias. The sequence goes on along the minus strand of NW_027591461.1, from coordinate 10,741 downwards.
TCACGGATAGATGGATTCCTGATCAGTAAGGGAATTAGGGGTTATAGGGATCAGGCGGGTAAGTGGAACTGATCCACTTCAGATCAGCCATGATCTTATTGAATGGCGGGGCAGGCTCGAGGGGCTAGATGGCCTACTCCTGCTCCTATTTCTTATGTTCTTGTGCCATGTGTTAATATCCCTCGCTCCGCTTTTCCAGGTCTCCTTCTTCCTGTTTATTACCTTCATTTCCTACACGATGCTGCCGCTCTGTATGAGGGATGCTATCATCGCCAGCCTCCTGTCCTCCATCTCACACATTGTGTCTCTCAGCGTCTTCCTCTCACTCTCGGAGCGTCCTCAGCTACAACTGCCTCACCAGGTAGGAGCGTGAGAGAGAGTGTGCGTGAGAGAGAGTGTGCGTGAGAGAGAGTGAGTGTGAGAGAGAGTGAGCGTGAGAGAGAGCGAGTGTGAGAGAGAGTGAGTGTGAGAGAGAGTGAGTGTGAGAGAGAGTGAGTGTGAGAGAGAGTGAGTGTGAGAGAGAGTGCGTGTGAGAGAGAGAGTGAGCGTGAGAGAGAGTGAGCGTGAGAGAGAGTGAGCGTGAGAGAGAGTGAGCGTGAGAGAGAGTGAGCGTGAGAGAGAGTCAGCGTGAGAGAGTGTGCGTGAGAGAGAGTGTGCGTGAGAGAGAGTGTGTGAGAGAGAGAGTGAGTGAGAGAGAGAGTGAGTAAGAGAGAGAGTGAGTGAGAGAGAGAGTGAGCGTGAGAGAGAGTGTGCGTGAGAGAGTGTGTGCGTGAGAGAGAGTGAGCGTGAGAGAGAGTGTGCGTGAGAGAGAGTGCGTGAGAGAGAGTGAGCGTGAGAGTGAGCGTGAGAGAGAGAGCGTGAGGGTGAGTGTGCGTGAGAGAGAGTGTGCGTGAGAGAGTGTACGTGAGAGAGAGTGAGCGTGAGAGAGTGTGCGTGAGAGAGAGTGTGCGTGAGAGAGAGTGTGCGTGAGGGAGAGTGAGCGTGAGAGAGAGTGTGCATGAGAGAGAGTGTGCGTGAAAGAGAGTGACCATGAGAGAGAGTGAGCGTGAAGGAGAGTGAGCGTGAGAGAGAGTGAGCGTGAGAGAGAGTGAGCATGAGCGAGAGTGAGCGTGAGAGAGAGTGAGCATGAGAGAGAGTGTGCATGAGAGAGAGTGTGCATGAGAGAGAGTGTGCGTGAGGGAGAGTGAGCGTGAGAGAGAGTGAGCGTGAGAGAGAGTGAGCATGAGAGAGAGTGAGCGTGAGAGAGTTTGCGTGAGAGAGAGTGAGCGTGAGAGAGTGTGAGCGTGAGAGAGAGTTTGCGTGAGAGAGTGTGAGCGTGAGAGAGAGTGTGCATGAGAGAGAGTGAGCGTGAGAGAGAGTGTGCGTGAGAGAGAGTGTGCGTGAGAGAGAGTGTGCGTGAGAGAGAGTGTGCGTGAGAGAGAGTGTACGTGAGAGAGAGTGAGCTTGAGGGAGAGCGTGAGAGAGTGTGCGTGAGGGAGAGTGTGCGTGAGAGAGAGTGTGCGTGAGGGAGAGTGAGCGTGAGAGAGTGTGCATGAGAGAGAGTGTGCGTGAGAGAGAGTGAGCGTGAGAGAGAGTGAGCGTGAGGGAGAGTGAGCGTGAGAGAGAGTGAGCGTGAGAGAGAGTGAGCGTGAGCGAGAGTGAGCGTGAGAGAGAGTGAGCGTGAGAGAGAGTGTGCATGAGAGAGAGTGTGCATGAGAGAGAGTGTGCGTGAGGGAGAGTGAGCGTGAGAGAGAGTGAGCGTGAGAGTGAGCGTGAGAGAGAGAGCGTGAGGGTGAGTGTGCGTGAGAGAGAGTGTGCGTGAGAGAGAGTGTGCGTGAGAGAGAGTGTACGTGAGAGAGAGTGAGCGTGAGAGAGAGTGAGCGTGAGAGAGTGTGCGTGAGAGAGAGTGTGCGTGAGAGAGAGTGTGCGTGAGGGAGAGTGAGCGTGAGAGAGAGTGTGCATGAGAGAGAGTGTGCGTGAGAGAGAGTGTGCGTGAGAGAGTGAGCGTGAGAGAGAGTGAGCGTGAGAGAGAGTGAGCGTGAGAGAGAGTGAGCGTGAGAGAGAGTTTGCGTGAGAGAGTGTGAGCGTGAGAGAGAGTGTGCATGAGAGAGAGTGAGCGTGAGAGAGAGTGTGCGTGAGAGAGAGTGTGCATGAGAGAGAGTGAGCGTGAGAGAGAGTGAGCGTGAGAGAGTGTGCGTGAGAGAGAGTGAGCGTGAGAGAGAGTGAGCGTGAGAGAGAGTGAGCGTGAGAGAGAGTGAGCGTGAGAGAGAGTGAGCGTGAGAGAGAGTGAGCGTGAGAGAGATTGAGCGTGAGAGAGAGTGAGCGTGAGAGAGAGTGAGCGTGAGAGAGAGTGAGCGTGTGAGAGAGTGTGCGTGAGAGAGAGACAGACAGAGACAGAGAGAATGAATGAGAGAGAGCAGAGCAGGATCCATACCAAGCTGTGATACAACCAGAAAGAATTCTTTCGATGGGGAGAGAGTTGTCGTGGACATGCCAAATTTCCTTCGCCTCCTGAGAAAGTAGAGGCGTTGGTGAGCTTTCCTGGCGGGCCCTGGTCTTGTTCCTATTTCTAGTGGTCTTATTATCAAACCACAGGTCTTATCTAAAATTTCAGCGGGTCCATGCGTAACTCGGGGCTTTTGTCCCGGGACTCATTTACCCTGAAGAAGAACAAAGAAAATTACAGTCCAAGGACAGGCCCTTCGGCCCTCCAAGCCTGTGCCGATCATGATGCCCTAACGAAACTGAAATAAAACCCTTCTGCCCTTACCCGGTCCCTATCCCTCCATTCCCTCCCTATTCATGTCCCCATCCAGATGCCTCTTAAATCTTGCTAATGTGCCTGTTTCCACCACCTTCTCTGGCAGTAACTCAAAATCTTAACTCTGTTTCCCTCTCTCCACGACTGTACTATTAATCCAGAAACTCCGCTAATGTTCTGGGGGAACCCGGGTTCGAATCCCGCCACGGCAGATGGTGGAATTTTAATTCAACAAAAAAACTATCTGGAATTAAGAATCTGGAGTCACAAGTAGGCCAGACCGGGTAAGGATGGCAGATTTCCTTCCCGAAAGGACGTTCGTGAACCAGATGGGTTTTTCCGACAATGGTTTCACCGCCATCGGTAGATTCTTCATTCCAAATATTTCTTTTTATTACTGAATTCAAATTCCACCGTCTGCCGTGGGTGGGATTCGAACCCCTGTCCCCAGAACATTAGCTGAGTTTCTGGGTTAATACCCCTCGGCCATCACCTCCCCTTCATGGACATATCGAATGAACTGGCCCCGACAACTTTCTGTGGTCGAGAATTCCACAGGTTCGCAACTCACAACAATGACAAGACGGAGTACAGGAACGAGATGGGGAATCTGGTGAACGAGTGCAATGACGATAATCTCTTCCTCGGTGTCAACAAAACGAAGGAGATTGTCATCGACTTCAGGAAGCACAGTGGAGAACATCAATGGGGATGAAATAGAAATGGTCGAGATCTTCGAGTTTCTAGGTGTCCAGATCACCAACAACCTGTCCTGGTCCCCCCCCCATGCCGACACTATAGTTAAGAAAGCTCCACCAACGCCTCTACTTTCTCAGGAGACGAAGGAAATTTGGCATGTCCGCTATGACCTCACCTTACAGATGCACCATAGAAAGCATCCTTCCTGGTAGGTATGGGCTCCTGCTCTGCCCAAGACCGCAAGAAACTACAAAGGATCGTGAATGTAGCCCAATCCATCACGCAAACCAGCCTCCCATCCATTGACTCTGTCTACACTTCCCGCTGCCTCGGGGAAAAGCAGCCGGCATAATCAAGGACTCCACGCACCCTGGGCATTCTCTCTTCCACCTTCTTCCGTTGGGAAAAAGATACAAAAATCGAGGTCACGCACCAACCGACTCAAGAACAGCTTCTTCCCTGCTGCCGTCAGACTTTTGAATGGACCTACCTCGCACTAAGTTGATCTTTCTCTACACCCTAGCGATGACTGTAACACTACATTCTGCACCCTCTCCTTTCCTTCTCCCCTGAGTACTCTATGAACCAACCCCACCTCACCCCAGTCCAACACCGGCATCACCACATCATGTCTACTCTATGAATGGTATGCTTTGTTTGTACAGCCCAATACATGTGACAATAATAAAGCAAAACAAAACTTGCTCTCTGACTAAAGAAGTTAAAGTATATTTACTAATGTCACAAGTCATAGAACATAGAACATTACAGCGCAGTACAGGCCCTTCGGCCCTCGATGTTGCGCCGACCAGTGGAACCAATCTAAAGCCCCTCTAATCTACACTATTCCAATATCATCCATATGTTTATCCAATAACCATTTAAATGCTCTTAATGTTGGCGAGTCCACTACTGCTGCAGACAGGGCATTCCACGCCCTTACTACTCTCTGAGTAAAGAACCTCCCTCTGACATCTGTCCTATATCTATCACCCCTCAATTTAAAGCTATGTCCCCTCGTGCTAGCCAACACCATCCGAGGAAAAAGGCTCTCACAGTCCACCCTATCCAATCCTCTGATCATCTTGTATGCCTCTATTAAGTCACCTCTTAACCTTCTTCTCTCTAACGAAAACAGCCTCAAGTCCCTCAGCCTTTCCTCATAAGACCTTCCCACCAGACCAGGCACCATCCTGGTAAATCTCCTCTGCACCCTTTCCAACACTTCCACATCTTTCCTATAAAGCGGCGACCAGAACTGTACGCAATACTCCAAATGCAGCCGCACCAGAGTTTTGTACAGTTGCAGCATGACCTCCTGGCTCCGAAACTCAATCCCTCTCCCAATAAAAGCTAACACACCGTACGCCTTCTTAACAACCCTATCAACCTGGATGCCAACTTTCAGGGATCTATGCACATGGACACCCAGATCCCTCTGTTCATCCACACTACCAAGTATCTTACCATTAGCCCAGTACTCTGTATTCCTGTTACTCCTTCCAAAGTGAATCACCTCACACTTTTCCGCATTAAACTCCATTTGCCACCTCTCAGCCCAGCTCTGCAGCTTATCTATGTCCCTCTGTAACCTGCCACTTCCCTCCGCACTGTCTACAACTCCACCGACTTTAGTATCATCCGCAAATTTACAAATCCATCCCTCCACGCCCTCATCGTAAGTCGGCTTACATTAACACTGTAATGAAGTTACTGTGAAAATCCCCTAGTCCCCACACTCCGGCGCCTTTTCGGGTTACACTGAGGGAGAATTTAGCATGGCCAATGCACCTAACCAGCACGTCTTTCAGACTGTGGGAGGAAACTGGAGCACCCGGAGGAAACCCACGCAGACACGGGGAGAACGTGCAGACTCCCCACAGACAGGGACAAGTTAGCATGACTAATCCACCTCACCTGCACATCTTTGGACACTAAGGGGCAATTTAGCATGGCCAATCCACCTAACCTGCACATCCTTGGACACTAAGGGACAATTTAGCATGGCCAATCCACCTAACCTGCACATCTTTAGACACTAAGGGGCAATTTAGCATGGCCAATCCACCTAACCTGCACATCTTTGGACACTAAGGGACAATTTAGCATGGCCAATCCACCTAACCTGCACATCTTTGGACACTAAGGGACAATTTAGCATGGCCAATCCACCTAACCGACACATCTTTGGACACTAAGGGACAATTTAGCATGGCCAATCCACCTAACCTACACATCTTTGGACACTAAGGGACAATTTAGCATGGCCAATCCACCTAATCTACTCATCTTTGGACACTAAGGGGCAATTTAGCATGGCCAATCCACCTAACCTACACATCTTTGGACACTAAGGGACAATTTAGCATGGCCAATCCACCTAACCTACACATCTTTGGACACTAAGGGACAATTTAGCATGGCCAATCCACCTAACCTGCACATCTTTGGACACTAAGGGACAATTTAGCATGGCCAATCCACCTAACCTACACATCTTTGGACACTAAGGGACAATTTAGCATGGCCAATCCACCTAACCTACACATCTTTGGACACTAAGGGACAATTTAGCATGGCCAATCCACCTAACCTGCACATCTTTGGACACTAAGGGACAATTTAGCATGGCCAATCTATCTAGCCTGCACATCTTTGGACACTAAGGGGCAATTTAGCATGGCCAATCCACCTCCCCGACACATCCCCTACAGGGGTGGTATCCTTAATTATTGCTGGCTGCTTTGCCGAGGCAGCGGGAAGTGTAGACGGAGTCAGTGGATGGGAGGCTGGTTTGAGTGATGGATTGGGCTCCATCACTCAGACCGTCACCACCCTCACCTCAGTCCTGATTGTGACACCTCCTAGTTCAGGGGTATGTTGCTTTTATTCGATTCAGCCTCTCCTCTTTTTTTTTTCTCTCTCGATCCCCGGCCTCAGCTACTGGCCAACGCAGTGGTTTTTGTCTGTGGAAACCTGGTTGGGGCCTACCACAAGCACCTGATGGACCGCGCCTTGCAGAAAACCTTCAAGGACACCCTGAACTGCATCAAATCCCAAATGAAACTCGAGTCGGAGAAGAAACAGCAGGTTTGTCCCTCGGCGGGGGCAGGTGGGGGGGGGGAGGGGCAGCTGGGCCTGACGCCTGGTTAGGAGGCCGAGGTCGTCACTGACCTTTCACCCTTTGCCGTCCTCCGGGGTCAAAGGGTCAAAGCCAGTAGGCAGAAGTGGTGGTGGGGAGGGGGGGTGCGGGGGAGTGGAGGGGGGGTGGGGGGGGGGCACGTGGGGGGAAGGGGTTGGTGGGAGGGGAGATCATAACACCATGAGATATAGGAGCAGAATTAGTCCATTTGGCCCATCAAGCCAAATGGCCTAAACTCTGTTAATTTTAGGATAGTAATGGACAAGGACGAGTGTTGTCCGAAGGGGTTAGGGTGTCAAATTGGGGGAAGGCTAACTATAGCCGGATTAGGCAGGAATTGGTGGCCGTTGATTGGGAGAGGCCGTTCGGGGGTAAGTCCGCGTCTGGCATGTGGGAGTCTTTTAAGGGACAGTTGAGAAGGCTGCAGGATAGGCATGTGCCTGTAAAAAGGAAGGATAGGAAAGGTAGGATTCGAGAGCCGTGGATAACCAGGGAAATTGAGGATCTGATCAAAAAGGAAAAGAGAGGCGTACGTTAGGTGCAGGCAACTGAAAACAGATGGAGCTCTGGAGGAATACAGAGAGAGTAGGAAAGAACTCAAACGGGGAGTTAGAAGGGCAAAAAGAGGTCACGAAATGTTCTTGGCAGACAAGATTAAGGAGAATCCTAAGGCATTTTTTATTCATATGTTAGGAACAAAAGAGTTGTCAGGGAAAAAGTCGGACCTCTCAGGGACAAAGGAGGGGAATTATGCTTAGAACCCAAGGGAATAGGGGAGATCCTAAATGAATACTTTGCATCGGTATTCACACAGGAGAGGGACTTGTTGACTGGGAGTGTCTCAGAGGGAGGTGTTGACCCGTTAGAGAGAATCTCCATTACAAGGGAGGAAGTGTTAGGTTTTTTAGGTAACATTAAAACTGACAAATCCCCAGGGCCTGATGGCATCTATCCTAGACTGCTCAGGGAGACAAGAGATGGAATTGCTGGGCCTCTGACGGAAATCTTTGTCTCTTCATTGGACACAGGTGAGGTCCCTGAGGATTGGAGGATAGTGAAGATGGTACCGTTATTTAAGAAGGGTAGCAGGGATAACCCGGGTAATTATAGGCCAGTGAGCTTGACGTCCGTGGGAGGGAAGTTGTTGGAGAGGATTCTTAGAGACAGGATGTATGCGCATTTAGAGCGGAACAATCTCATTAGTGACAGACAGCATGGTTTTGTAAGAGGGAGGTCGTGCCTTACAAATTTGGTGGAGTTTTTTGAGGAAGTGACAAAAACGGTTGACGAAGGAAGGGCCGTGGAAACCAATGGAGGGAATTCTGGGAGGGAGGGCGAGGGGTTTCGAACGATGGCGTGAGGATGGGGAGCTGGCGATGGAGCACGAGGGGATGGAGGTGTGCGGTGGTTAACCAACCCTCTTGCCCTCTCCTCCTCCCTCCCATTTCCCCCTCCCTCAGGACCACCTCCTGCTCTCGGTGCTGCCCCTCTACATCGCCCTGGAGATGAAGGCAGAGATGATCGAGAGGTTGTCGGGGCCCAGGGACGGGCAACCCCAACTGGAGAACACCAACAACTTCCACAACCTGTACGTCAAACATCACCGAGACGTGAGGTAGGTCAGACTGCCCCCCCCCCGGGACACCCCCCCGACACACACCCACACGCCCCACCTCCCCCCCAACCCCCCCACCCCCCTCCTCCCCCCACCTCCCCCCCCAACCCCCCCTCCTCCCCCCCACCTCCCCCCCCAACCCCCCCTCCTCCCCCCACACCCCCCCCAACCGCCCCCCCCCACGCCCCACCCCACCCCCCCCACACCCACCTCCCCCCCAACCCACAAACCCCCCCCAACTGCCCCCCCCACACCCACCTCCCACCCCCCCCACACCCACCTCCCCCCCAACCCCCACACCCCCCCCAACCGCCCCCCCCCCACACCCACCTCCCCCCAACCCCCCCACCCCACCTCCTCCCCCCACACCCCCCCCAACCGCCCCCCCCACACCCACTTCCCACCCCACCCCACCTCCTCCCCCACACCCCCCCAACCGCCCCCCCCCACACCCACCTCCCCCCACAACCCTCCCCCGACACCCCCCCCACGCCTCACCCCACCCCCCCACACCCACCTCCCCCCAACCCCCACACCCCCCCTCCTCCCCCCACACACCCCCAACCCCCCCTCCTCCCCCCACACCCCCCCCAACCGCCCCCCCACGCCCACCTCCCACCCCACCCCACCTCCTCCCCCCCACCACCACCCCCCTCAACCGCCCCCCCGACACACCCCCCCACACCCCACCCCCCCACACCCACCTCCTCCCCCAACCGCCCCCCCGACACACCCCCCCACGCCCCACCCCACCCCCCCAAACCCACCTACCCCCTCCTCCCCCCACGCCCCACCCCACCCCCCCACACCCACCTCCCCCCCCAACCCCCCCACCCCCCCATCTCCCCCCACACCCCCCCCAACCGCCCCCCCCACACCCACCTCCCCCCCAACCCCCCCACCCCCCCTCCTCCCCCCTGCCCCCCCCCTCCTGCCCCCGCAGTGGATGTACGGGAGGTGGTAGGGGGGCGAGGGGGAGGTGGGGGGTGGGGTTGGGGGGTGGTGGTGGGGGGGAGGAGGTGGGGTGGGGTGCGAGACGGGGAGAGGGTGGGATTGAGGGAGACGGGGAGAGGGTGGGATTGAGGGAGACGGGGAGAGGGTGGGATTGAGGGAGACGGGGAGAGGGTGGTATTGGGGGATCAGGGGAGAGGGTGGGATTGAGGGAGACGGGGAGAGGGTGGGATTGAGGGAGACGGGGAGAGGGTGGGATTGAGGGAGACGGGGAGAGGGCGGGATTGGGGGAGACGGGGAGAGGGCGGGATTGAGGGAGACGGGTAGAGGGTGGGATTGAGGGAGACGGGGAGAGGGCGGGATTGGGGGAGACGGGGAGAGGGTGGATTGAGGGAGACGGGTAGAGGGTGGGATTGAGGGAGACGGGGAGAGGGTGGGATTGAGGGAGACGGGGAGAGGGTGGGATTGGGGGATCAGGGGAGAGGGTGGGATTGAGGGAGACGGGGAGAGGGTGGGATCGAGGGAGACGGGGAGAGGGCGGGATTGGGGGAGACGGGTAGAGGGTGGGATTGAGGGAGACGGGGAGAGGGCGGGATTGAGGGAGACGGGGAGAGGGCGGGATTGGGGAGACGGGGAGAGGGCGGGATTGGGGGAGACGGGGAGAGGGCGGGATTGAGGGAGACGGGTAGAGGGTGGGATTGAGGGAGACGGGGAGAGGGCGGGATTGGGGGAGACGGGGAGAGGGTGGGATTGAGGGAGACGGGTAGAGGGTGGGATTGAGGGAGACGGGGAGAGGGTGGGATTGAGGGAGACGGGGAGAGGTTGGGATTGGGGGATCAGGGGAGAGGGTGGGATTGAGGGAGACGGGGAGAGGGTGGGATCGAGGGAGACGGGGAGAGGGCGGGATTGGGGGAGACGGGGAGAGGGCGGGATTGGGGGAGACGGGGAGAGGGCGGGATTGAGGGAGACGGGGAGAGGGTGGGATTGAGGGAGACGGGGAGAGGGTGGGATTGAGGGAGACGGGGAGAGGGTGGTATTGGGGGATCAGGGGAGAGGGTGGGATTGAGGGAGACGGGGAGAGGGTGGGATTGAGGGAGACGGGGAGAGGGTGGGATTGAGGGAGACGGGAGAGGGCGGGATTGGGGAGACGGGGAGAGGGCGGGATTGGGGGAGATTGGGAGAGGGCGGGATTGAGGGATCAGGGGAGAGGGTGGGATTGAGGGAGACGGGGAGAGGGTGGGATTGAGGGAGACGGGGAGAGGGTGGGATTAGGGGAGACGGGGAGAGGGCGGGGTTAAGGGAGACGGGGAGTGGGCGGGATTGAGGGATCAGGGGAGAGGGTGGGATTGGGGGAGACGGGGAGAGGGCGGGGTTGAGGGAGATGGGGAGAGGGCGGGATTGAGGGAGACGGGGAGAGGGCAGGATTGAGGGAGTGGGCGGACTTGGGGAGACGGGGAGAGGGCGGGATTGGGGGAGACGGGGAGGGGCGGGATTGAGGGAGACGGGGAGAGGGCAGGATTGAGGGAGAGGGCGGGATTGGGGAGGCGGGGAGAGGGTGGGATTGGGGGAGACGGGGAGGGGGCGGGATTGAGGG
>NW_027591460.1:40000-88160 GCF_964213995.1 Mustelus asterias | reverse complement strand
GAATCTGCTGTGATTCAGACAATGATTTCACAGAGAGGGAAGCAGAGAAACAGATATAGATATAGAGACAGAGGATGCTACTTTAATTCAAACAGACTGAGTCAGGGGGAGGCAGAGATAGAGAGAGGGGGAAGCAGAGAGAGATAGAGAGAGTCAAGCAGATAGCTAGAGAGATAAGACAGAGAAGCAGAGTTAAAGTTCAAATTTTATTCGTCACAAGTAGGCTTACATTAACACTGCAATGAAGTTACTGTGAAAAGATGGAGATAGAGAGAATGCTGCTGTACTTCAGACAGAATGAGTCAGAGAGGGAGCAGAGATAGATAGAGCGAGAGAGAGATGGAGAGGAGGCTGCTGTGATTGAGATAAAATGATCCACAGAGAGGGAGAGAGAGATGTGCAGAGAGGCTGAGATACAAAGTGAGATGTCGAGATAAATAGAAAGTGGGGCTTTGGCAAGACAGTGACAAAGTTTCAGAGAGAGAGTGAAAGATAGAGAGAATGAGAGAAAAGGGAGAAAGATGCTGCCATTTTGAGAGGCTGAGGTATAAAGGATGGGGAGAGACAGGGATTGGAAAGATGTGGAGAAACAGTTCTGAGGATGGGGGAGTTGCACAGACAGAGCTTCAGGGAGAGGGATTGAAATCTGGGATTACATTGGAGCAGGGATCACTGGGAATACCCCCTCCCCCTGACACACAGACCACTAACCCTCCGTGTAAAAGCCCCACCAGTCTATCTGTGAATAAAAATGAACGACCAAGACACGGGGACTTTTATTAATATTTTTCTCTCTGGTTATAGCTCTTGTCCGAGGATTCCTCACGGCAAAACTATTCGCTCTCTGCATCGCCAAAGTTTCCAAAGGAATTCTCCTTGGAAGAGAGAAAGAGAAAATAAAGTGAAATTTGATTAAACACAAAACAAAAGCTGATTATAAACAATAAAAGGCACAGCAAGATCCCAGGACTTAAGACCATAAGACCATAAGACATAGGAGCGGAAGTAAGGCCATTCGGCCCATCGAGTCCACTCCACCATTCAATCATGGTTGATTTCAACTCCATTTACCCGCTCTCTCCCCATAGCCCTTAATTCCTCGAGAAATCAAGAATTTATCAATTTCTGTCTTGAAGACGCTCAACGTCTCGGCCTCCACAGCCCTCTGTGGCAATGAATTCCACAGACCCACCACTCTCTGGCTGAAGAAATTTCTCCTCATCTCTGTTCTAAAGTGACTCCCTTTTATTCTAAGGCTGTGCCCCCGCGTCCTAGTCTCCCCTGTTAATGGAAACAACTTCCCTACGTCCATCCTATCTAAGCCGTTCATTATCTTGTAAGTTTCTATCAGATCTCCCCTCAACCTCCTAAACTCCAATGAATATAATCCCACGATCCTCAGACGTTCATCGTATGTCAGGCCTACCATTCCTGGGATCATCCGTGTGAATCTCCGCTGGACCCGCTCCAGTGCCAGTATGTCCTTCCTGAGATTGCTGAAATTCACAATCTCACTGGGGGAGGTGGGGGAAACATTCATTTTCACCTCCTCATTATTAAACCCTGACAAAATGGGAACACGTTTCAAATGCAATGAACTTCCAACTGCCTCCTGACTGTCCCGATATTGAATTTATTAAACACATCAAAGCATTCTGGGGGCTTTACTCCAGAGACAGGCCAGTGAAAAAACACAGGAGGCCCCAATGAAGTTCCCACTTCTATCAGTCACCTCTCTCCCCTCACTCTGTTTCTCCCTCTCCGTCTCTTACACACTTCCCCCCAGATCTCTATCTGTCCAATACCCCGTCTCTGCTCCTGTCTCTGGATAACCTGTCCTGATCTCTGCTCTGTTTCTCTATCTCGAGGCGAATCTGGATTGAAATGCTCTCTCTAAGTTTCTGTCTGACCGTTTAAAATAAAACTCACAATCAAAAGGGAAATGAGAAGGGGGCGGGAGCAGGAAAATCCACAATCCCACCCTGAAGCGGCTGCTTCACATTTTATTGAACCATTGAATTCAGCCACTGAAACCCTGTTGGGGAATTAAGCGAATGCAAAAGTGCTGCTGAGATTTAGGCCGTGAAGTGAGGCCTAGTCACAGAGGCTGCATTATTCCTCCGGTAGAAAGAACAAACCCCCCTCTCTCCCACCCCCCAGTTAAACAGAACAATCTTCTCCATCCACACCCACAAATCCCAGCGCCCTGTCTAAAAACACAAGCAGGACTCTGGGATTGAGAACAAGCCTTTCCCCCCAGGCTCAGGAATTTGAATTTCAGCTCCCTCTCCCTCCCGAGTGCTTCACAGTGAGAGAGAGAGAGAGACTGGGAATGCTGCAATCAGGATCCCACAGGGAGTCCCACACTGCAGGAGGACACCCCCCACCCCCAGAGACTCTGTCTCTATCCCCCTACCCCCCCTCCCCTGAGCCCCCCCACACTCCCCACCCATTCTCTATTCCTCTCTCTCTACCCCACCCTCCTTCCTCTCCATCTTTTCATGTTTAAAGTGTGGGGCGCTGTCACAGTGCAGGGAATATGGGGCGGGGAGGAGGGCACAGCAAGATCCCACACACACAGTCTGAGCAGGGCCAGATACAAAGTGATTTTTAAGTGAGGATTGGGCTAAAGTGAGTGGGCAATGAGGGAACCACACTTCTCCCTCTCTCTCCCTTGCTCCCCCCCTCCATCTCTTCCCCCACCCCAAATAAAAATAATGACAAGTCACTCCAGGATTGGGGCTGTTTGTACATTCAATATGAACAGGGAACCTTCCACTTCGAGCACAGTCACACCTCTCCCATTCCCTCTGTCTCTCGCTGTTTCTTTCTCTCTGCCTGTTTTCTCTGCCTCTATCTCTGAACCTGTCCAGCCCCCTCTGTGTCTCTTTTGCTTTCCCCCCAGATCTATATATATCCAAACCCCATCTCTGCCCCGGTCTCTCCTACTCTGGATAATCTGTCCTGATCTCTGCTCTGTTTCTCCGTCTGGGGATGAATGGGGATTAAAATGCTCTCTCTGATAAGTTTCTGTCTGACCGTTTCAAATAATGACGTGTTGTGGGCCACGCTTGCTATTTCTCAGTGATTTCCATGGGGAAATGGGGAGGGAAGCTCCTCCTGCAAAGCCCGATCTCTCTCTCACTGCAATGTGGCAGCAGCCAGATTCCAATATCTTTATATTGGGAAAAAAATCTTTTCAAACACAACAGCACAGATTCAGCCTCAGTCACACAGCCGCTGGTTACAAATCCCACCTTCTGGGAGGGTGTGAGTGAGGGTCTTTTCCCCAGAGACTGGGGAGCTGGGCTGTGAGTGCAGAGCAGAGGACCCCCCCCGAACCCACCCCGCCCCTCCAGTGTGTCTCCTCTCCCTGCCCCTCTGCCTTTGATCTCCCTCTGTTACCCTCCCTTTCTCTCTCCCTCCCTGATAACTCACAATCAAAGGAGAAAGATGGGAGAGAGAGATGCAGCAGGAAAACCCACAATCACATCCCCAATCCGATGGATTTAAGCGGCTGCTGCAGGTTTTATTCGGCTGCCTTTCTCTCTCTCTCTCTCTGTCTTTCTCTCCTTCCCCCCCTCCCTGTCTTTCTCTGTCTCTGTCTGTCTTTCCCTCCCTCCCTGTCTCTCTCTTTCTCTCTCTCTGTCTTTCCCTCCCTGAAATTAAATCAAAAAAATTCACATTGGTGTTTTCCTTCACATTTGATTGAAAGGTGAAATATAGACAGGAATGTCTGGGGAGAGAGAGAGGGGAGGGGTGCAGAGATTGGGAAGAACGCTGGAGAGACAGAGACAGGGAAATTATGAACCCTCCATCCAAATAGAAATTCCTGGGAAAAGAGAGAGGAGAATCTGGAGTCACAGAGCACAGAAACAGGCCCTTCGGCCCACCAGGTCTATGCTGGCCGTCAAATCCCAATCTATACTCCCCCCATTCCCCAGCACTTGCTGCACAGCCTACGATGCCTCGGTGATTTAAGTGCTTTAATTTACCCGACCCCCGTTTCCACTTTCTTTCCTTTGAACCCACTTTGCGGTCCGTGAGCGAGATTTTGTTTAATAAAGTGTGGTCGCTGTTGCAGTGCGAGCAAAGGCCACAGGCCCTGTGTGTGCACAGCAAGATCCCACAACAGCAGCAGCAGCAACAATGTGAACCTGAATCAGGTGGGACACAGTCCTCCCCAACACACACCCAACACTCTCGCCTGCTGTGAGCCCCCTTCCCCACTCACTACCCTGTGTGTGTGTGTGTCTGTGTGTGTGTGTGCGTGCGCCTGTGTGTGTATCTGTCTGTGTGTGTCTCATCCCAAATTTTCAGAAAGGGTTGAAGTCCCTCTTAAAACGAAGCCAAACCCTTTTTAAAACACAATCTCTGTGGTGCTCTGGAAGATCCCAGAAGGTGCAGTTCGCTGTGTTGTGTGTTTTAATTTGGGAAATGTTTATACAGAGGGAGAGTGAGGCAGAGAGGGGCTGAGGCTGTAGGGCCACACAGTGGCACAGTGGTTGGCGCTGCTGCCTCACAGCTCCAGGGACCCGGGTTCAATTCCCGGCTCGGGTCACTGTGATCCTGTGTCTCTTCCCCCACCCCCTCACTGCACCCCCACAAACCTCACCTCTTGCTTTCTTTTCCTGTTTTCCCCCTCACTCTCCCCCTCTCTCTCTCCCACTCCCTCCATCTTTCTCTCTCACTCCCTGTCTGCCTTTCTCTCTCTCCGTCCATCTTTCTCTCTCTCTCTCCCACTCCCTCCATCTTTCTCTGTCTTTCTCTCTCTCTCCCTCACACTGTTTCTCTCTCTCTTTCTCCCTGCCTGTCTCTCTCTCTCTCTTTCTCTCTCTGTCTCTCTCTCTCTCTGACTTTCCCCCTCTTTCTCTTTCTCTCTCTCTCTCTCTTCCTCCCTCCCTCCCTCCCTGTCTTTCTCTTTCTCTCTCAGAGACTGGGAATGCTGCAATCAGGATCTCACAGAGAGTCCCACACTGCAGGAGGACACCCCCCACCCCCAGAGCCTCTGTCTCTATCCCGCTACACCCCCCTCCACTGAGCCCCCCCACACTCCCCACCCCTTCTCTGTTCCTCTCTCTACCCCACCCTCCTTCCCCTCCATCTTTTGATGTTTAAAATGTGGGGCGCTGTCACGGTGCGGGAAATATGAGGAGGGGAGACAGAGCATGAGGGCACAGCAAGATCCCACACACACAGTCTGAGCAGGGCCAGATAGATACAAAGTGATTTTTAAATGAGGATTGGGGTAAAGTGAGTGGGAAATGAGGGAACCACACTTCTCCCTCTCTCTCCCTCCACACGAGAGACCCCCAGATCCTGTGTCTCTTCCCCCACCCCCTCACTGCACCCCCCACAAACCTCACCTCTTGCTGCCCTTTCCTGCTCTCCCTCACTCTCCCCTCTCTGTCTCTCTCTCCCTTTCTCTCTCTCCCCCCCTCTCTGTCTCTTTCTCTCTGTCTCTCTGTAATATGGTTATGAAGCTGCATATATAAGGTTAAAGATGTGGTGTTTGAGAAATGTAAATATTGAAAAGAAATGCTGAGAAAACCAAAACGAACCATCCAGCGTTGTGTCTTTAGAAAGCCACACCCACAGATCCCAGCGCCCTGTCTAAAAACACAAGCAGGACTCTGGGATTGAGAACAAGCCTTTCCCCCAGGCTCAGGAATTTGAATTTCAGCTCCCTCTCCCTCCCGAGTGCTTCACAGTGAGAGAGAGAGAGACTGGGAATGCTGCAATCAGGATCCCACAGGGAGTCCCACACTGCAGGAGGACACCCCCCCCCCCCCACCCCCAGAGCCTCTGTCTCTATCCCCCTACCCCCCTCCACTGAGCCCCCCCACACTCCCCACCCCTTCTCTGTTCCTCTCTCTCTACCCCACCCGCCTTCCCCTCCATCTTTTCATGTTTAAAGCATGGGGCTCTGTCATAGTGTGAGGAATATGGGGCAGGGGGGACAGAGCATGAGTGCACAGCAAGATCCCACACACAGCTTGAACAGGGCCAGATACAAAGTGATTTTGAAGTGAGGATTGGGGTGAAGTGAGTGGGAAATGAGGGAACCACACGTCTCCCTCTCTCTCCCCTCCATCTCTCCCCCACCCCAAATGAAAATAATAAGTCACTCCAGCATTGGTGCTGTTAGTACATTCGATCTGAACTGGGAACCTTCCACTTCGAGCAGAGTCCCACCTCTCTCTGATTCCCTCTTTCTCTCGCTGTTTCTCTCTCCCTCTATCTCTGAACCTGTCCAGCCCCCTCTGTGTCTCTTTTGCTTTCCCCCCAGATCTATATATATCCAAACCCCATCTCTGCCCCGGTCTCTCCTACTCTGGATAATCTGTCCTGATCTCTGCTCTGTTTCTCCGTCTGGGGATGAATGGGGATTAAAATGCTCTCTCTGATAAGTTTCTGTCTGACCGTTTCAAATAATGACGTGTTGTGGGCCACGTTTGCTATTTCTCAGTGATTTCCATGGGGAAATGGGGAGGGAAGCTCCTCCTGCAAAGCCAGATCTCTCTCTCACTGCAATGTGGCAGCAGCCAGATTCCAATATCTTTACAACACATCAAATATGAGGAAAATATATTTTCAAACACAACATCACAGATTCAGCCTCAGTTACACAGTCGCTGTTTCTAAATCCCACCTTCTGGGAGGCTGTGAGTGAGGGTCTTTATCTCAGAGTAAAGTATAAAGTAAAGTTTATTTCTTAGTCACAAGTAAGGCTTACATTAACACTGCAATGAAGTTACTGTGAAATTCTCCTAGTCGCCACACTCTGGCGCCTGTTAATGCACCAGAGTGGGTTAATGCACCTAACCAGAGACTGGGGAGCTGGCTGGGCTGTGAGTGCACAGCGGAGGCTCCCCCCCCCCCCCCCCCCCCTCTAACCCACTCCCCTCCAATCTCTCTCCTCTCCCTGCCCCTCTGCCTTTGCCCTCTCTCTCTCTCTCTCTGTTACCATCCCTTTCTCTCTCTCTCTCTCTCTCCCTCCCTGATAACTCACAATCACGGGAGAAAGATTGAAGAGAAAGAGATATAGCAGGAAAACCCACAATCACATCCCAAATCCAATGAAAGGGTTGACCAGGATGTTGCCTGGTATGGAGGGTATTGGCTGTGAGGAGAGATTGAATAAACTGGGATTGTTCTCCCTGGAAAGACGGAGGCTGAGGGACGACCAGCTGGAAGTTTATAAAATTATGAGGGGTGTGGCGAGGATAAACAGTTGGGAGCTTTTTGCCAGGACAGAAATGATAATTACAAGGGGGAACAAGTTCAAGATAAGGGGGGAAAGGTTGAGTGGAGATGTGCGGGGAAGGTTTTTACACAGAGGGTGGTGGGGGCCTGGAATGCGCTGCCAAGTGAGGTGGTTGGGGCAGATACATTAGTGACATTTAAGACTTATCTGGATAGACACATGAACAAACGGGGTAGAGAGGGATACAGGCCATTGGTCTCGATAGGTAAACATGATCGGCGCAGGCTTGGAGGGCCAAAGGACCTGTTCCTGTGCTGTGCTGTTCTTTGTATTAAAGTGTCTGCTGCAGGTTTTATTCGACCGTCGAGTCCCATCGATTTAAACACAGGCACTGTTTGGAAAAGGAGCAAAATGCAAAAGCCTTCCTGAGGTTAGGCCTGGGATTGAGGCCTGGTCACAGAGGCTGCATTATACATCCTGGACAAAGAACAGGTTCCCCAGGCCCCGGGCAGTTCACCAGAACAATCCCCTCCAGCCCCGAAACCTCCCGGACAGGGCCTGGGAGGAGGGAGGGGGGAAAAGGGAACCTGTGCTTCCCCCACCCCCTGTCCCCTTCCACCCTCCCCTCACACCGCACGCAGCCCCCATTACAGAATCATAGAATCCTACAGTACAGAAGGAGGCCATTCGGCCCATCAGGTCTACACCAACCACATTCCCATCCAGGCCCCATCCTCATTACTCCATGTGACTCTCTCTCTCTCTCTGTCTCCCTGTCTCTCTCTCTCTTTGTGTGACTTTCTCTCTGTCTCTCCCGATCTCTCTCTCCCTGTCTAATATTGTTATGAAGTTGCGTATATCAGGTTAAAAATGTGGTGTTTGACAAATGTAAATATTGAATAGAAATGCTGAGAAAACCAAAACGAACCATCCAGCGTTGTGTCTTTAGAAAGCCTGTGTCTCTGTGCTGGGGATTTTAAACTGCAGAAAGCAGGCTACAGAAGACAACTTTACAACATTTGTGTCCAAAGCAGCAGCCAGAGTCCCAGCAGAGCAAAACAGGCTTTGAACTGGACCAATGATTTTAAAACAAGCTCCCAAACACACACAACCAATTGCATTCAAATTGGGGCGTTGGTGACAGCCTCAAGCCACTCAAATTGCAGGAATACTGTGAGGAAATTCTGGGTATTTAAACCCGGGACAGGGGGAAATAACGGGGAGGGAGCGACCTTGCTGCCTCTTTAGATTGAAGGGGGGAGAGTCTGATACTGAATCCTGCAGTAATATATACAGCTTCATCACATCACCATCTAAATAGAAGCAGAAACCAACTCAGAAAGTATTCCAGACCCAAGCAGCAGAAGGAAGTTCACACTTCCAACAGACGCCTGGTTATTCGAGGGTGACTCTATTCTGTAATGATTTATTTCATTATTCCTGAGTGAGTCTTGTCCTTGGAACAGCATTCTACTGGGGAGTTTATTCAGTTTGTTCATTGTTTTAATAAGGTTGTCACCCAGTCTAAATTAAAGACCTGTTTGGTTGTTCCTGATGGAGAGAGTGTCAGATCTTGCTTTAATTTACCAATTTCTCCCACAGTCCAAAGCTGTGCGGGTTGGGTGGATTGGCCGTGTTAAATTGACCCCAGTGTCAGGGGGATTAGCAGGTTAAAAGTGTGGGGTGACGGGAATAGGGCCTGGGTGGGATTGTGGTCGGTACAGACTAGATGGGCCGAATGACCTCCTTCTGCACTGTAGGGATTGAATGTCTAAAACCAGTCGCTTCCTCCTGTCTCTCACACACTTATTTAAGATTACGAGGCGAGGTGTATCCCTTTAGGGGGTTACAAAATAGCGCAGAGGGAAACATCACCTCAGAGTGGTAACAATATTTATAATCCCACAATCACACACCCACCCTCCCTTAGTCAATGAATGAATGATTCAAATGACAATGAAGGTAATTCTGCACAGCAAGATCCCACTGCCAGTCCCACAGTGGAGGAGGACACCCCCAGACTCTGTGTCTCTTTCCCCCTGCCCCTCCTGAGACCCTCTCACACCTCCCCCACCCCCTCTCTGTTTAGCTCTCCCTCCATTTCTCTATCTCTCTCTCTGCCTCCTCCGCCTCCCCAACCCTTCTCCTTCCCCTCAATCTTTCCTGTTTAAAGTTCTGCTCACGGTCACAGTGCGAGGAATAGGGAGCCAGACCCACCTGTGTGCACAGCAAGATCCCACACACACAACCTGGTGAGGGCCAGATTAAATAAATGTTGTGGGTGAGGACTGCAGGAGAGTGTGTGGGAAATGGGATCCACTCCTCTCTCTCTCTCTCTCTCTTCCCAAATTAAATTGACAACAATTCACATTGGTGTTTTCTTAAACATTTTATTGAAAGATGAAATATAGACAGGAATGTCTGGGGAGAGAGAGAGGGGAGGGGAGGGGTGCTGGGATTGGTAAGAACACTGGAGAGACAGAGAAATTCTATACCCCCCCCCCCATCCAAATAGAAATTCCTGGGAAAAGAGAGAGAGAAAAGAATCTGGAGTCACACAGCACAGAAACAGGCCCTTCGGCCCACCAGCTCCATGCTGGCCATCAAATCCCAATCTATCCTCCTCCCATTCCCCAGCACTTGCTCAAGAGCCTACGATGCCTCGGTGATTAAAGTGCTTGAATTGACCCGACCCCTTTTCAAGCTTTTTCCTTGAACCCACTTTGCGGTCCCTGAGCCAGATTTTGTTTGAAAATAAAAAGTGTGGGCGCTGTTGCTGTGCAGGCAAAGGCCACAGGCCCAGTGTGTGCACAGCAAGATCCCACAGTAGCAGCAGCAATGTGAACCTGAATCAGATGGGACACAGTCCTCCCCCCACCCCTCCCCCACTCTCTTGCCTGCTGTGAGCCCCCTTCCCCACTCACTACCCTGTGTGTGTCTGTGTGTGTGTCTGCATCATCCCAAATCTCCAGAAAGGCCAGAACTTCCTCTTAAAAGTAACCCATTTTAAAACTAAAATCCCTGTGGTGCACAGCAAGATCCCACAAAGTGCAGTCAGCTGTGTTGAGCGTTTTTTAAATTTGGGAATTGTTTATACAGAGTGAGGGAGCCAGAGAGGGGCTGAGACAGTGAAATCCCCCTCTCAGGACCCTCAGAATTAAACTGGAGACCCTGTCCCTCACTGAAACCCCCCTCCCTCTAACAGCCTGTGTCTCTCCCCCTGCATCTAACCCACAACTCTAGCTGTTTCCATCCCTCCCTCTTCCTCTCTCTCCCTGCCTCTCTGTCTCCATCTGTTTCTGCTCGAGAAGAGACAGGGAGAGAGAGGACAGGGAGAGAGAGAGACGGGGAGAGACAGAGATAAAGCGAGAGAGACAGATATTTGATAATTAATTGTGTATGGTCGCATTATTGAGTGTGGTTTAATTTGGTGATTTTTTTATACAGAGAGGCAGAGAGAGAGGTGAAGACAGTGACATTCTCCCCCTGGCACCCTCGCAAGTTCAAAGACACAAAAGCTGCAGACACTCACACACACAAACTGGGTTTGGTAAGTTTCCCAATCTCTGCAGCTTCCCATGTGGCCCAGGGTTTGAATTGAAATTTAAAAGCAGCTTGGAGAGACTGCAGGATTTTTGAGTTGAGTTTCTCCCCCCCCCTCACCCTGTAAATATAAAATAGAAATTCCTGGATTAAAATATTCCCTTGGACAGAGCAGAGGGAATGTGTGAGTGGTGTGTGTGTGTGTGTGTCTGAGACCTAGGCTGGATTTGGGAATATCTGCCTGCTGAAGAGGGTCAGTGAAACCATCCTGGCTGAATATCTCATCGCTAAAGAGTCACAGAGAGAGATATCTGATCAATAAATGTGTTACTGAACCCACTCTGGATGCTCCCTCTATCTCTGTCTTTCTCACTAACTTCATTGCAGTGTTAATGTAAGCCTTGTGACACTAAGAAATAAACTTTAAATCTTTCAACTTTAAAAACTCTCTCTTTCTGTCTCTCTCAGTAACTGCAGCGTTAATGTAAGCCTTACTTGTGACACGAATAAACAAACTTTAAAACTTTAAATATCCTCTGTCTCTTTCTGTCTCTTTATCTATGTCTCTGTGTGTCTCTGTCTCTCTCAGTAACTTCATTGCAGTGTTAATGTAAGCCTTACTTGTGACACTAATAATCAAACTTTAAAACTTTCAACTTTAAAACCTCTGTCTGTGTGTCTCTGTCTCAATTCAGACACTAGTTCAGTGCCAGGTTGAGAGGGGGGTCAGTATTGAGCAGAGTGGGGGGCAGTTTGATACAAAGTTTGCAGAAACTGCAGCGAGTGTTTGTAAACATGTTGGGGTTGTGGAAAGGTCAGTGTGTAACAAGCTGAGGGAAGGTGTTTCCACTTCACATGTGGCTACTTTTTGACAGAGTTACCTTTGCATCTACAGGGAGCTCTGAAGCCTCATGGCTTTCTGCCTGCCTCTGTTTGAACAGTTTAATATGTTTCAGCACTGAGACCTCTGGCCCTTGTTGGGAATATCAGTCTCCCAGAATACCAGTATACCTGACTGCCCACCTCCCCGCCCGCCAACCCCAGCCCCCAACCCTGTGTGTGTGTTGTCCCAAGTCTGGAGACTTCCCCACAGTCCCCTGAAAGGTTTAAACTGCCTCTGAGAAAACACCCCTTTTTAAAACAAAATCCCCAGCAAGATCCCACAAGGTGCAGTCAGCTGTGTTGAGTGTTTTGTAATTTGGGAAAAGTTTATACAGAGAGAGAGAGAGAGTGAGGCAGAGAGGGGCTGAGACAGTGAAATCAAACCCCCCGGGACACCCAGAATGAAAATTACACAGCACAAAATCCCAGGATTGCCCCTTTCCAGGTTTTACTGAGAGATTGTCCAACTAAATATTAATTCCTGGGAAAAAGAGGGAGAGAGAGAGAATAAAGAGAGGCAGAGAGAGGAAGGAAATGGAGAGAAAAGCAGAGAGAAATAGACAGAATGGGGGAAAAGCTGTGGAGAGGATGAAATGAAAATCTGAACATCTGTTAACTGAATTGTAAAGGCCTCTGTGAATTTTATTCAACAATTAGGTTCATTGCTCTGTCTCCGACCCCTGTTATTTTAGATTTAAAGCAAACTTATAGACAGTTTCATACATAATTTACTCTGCCACCCACCAAAGGGTTAACGTGTTTGCGACTAATTACAAAGCCGGGATATTTTAACCCCAGGGTTTCAAACTCCAGCCCCCCCTCCCCACAATCGAATCCGAGGAAGCAAGATTAAAATTAAACCTGGATCAGGATAATAAAGAGACAACAACTCACATGCGGCCTATAGAACAGGCTTCAGTCCATCCATCCTCCTCTGGAGAAAAGCCCCTTGTCCAAGGATTCCGAGTCCCGTTGCAGTCTTCAAAATTCAAATTCCTGGGGAGAAGAGAGAAAATAGTTAATTAAAATACAAGAAAATATTTAAATTAAATAGCACAAGAGCCCAGGATTCCCCTTCTCAGATTTTACTGAGAGATTGTCTAACTAGATATGAATTCTTGGGGAAAAGAGAGAGAAAATTAATTAAATACAAGAAACCATTGAAATTAAATCTCACCAAAACGCAGGATTCCCCCTTCTCAGTTACACAATCTCTCAGAAACATCAGAACAGGCATGAACAGAGAGAGAGAAGTCTACAAACAGAATCTCCTAAAACTGAATTCAAATATCCACAACCCCCCAGTCCATCCCTGTCTCCCTCTCAGACTCCAGGAGCTGCTCATCTCCCTCTTTCAGTTTGGGAAGGGGCTGCTGATTCCTTCGGGACACTTTTTA
This sequence comes from Mustelus asterias, assembly GCF_964213995.1. NCBI lineage: Eukaryota > Metazoa > Chordata > Chondrichthyes > Carcharhiniformes > Triakidae > Mustelus > Mustelus asterias. The sequence continues at coordinate 75,131 of NW_027591460.1, read as the reverse complement.
AAATCGCCCTCCCGGGATTGGTTTCTACAACTCCCTCCATCTCCCTTTCACTATCTCCCTCTCTTTTCTCCCTCTGCTCCTGTCTCTCTCACTCAGTGTAAAGATGGATGTTCCTGTCTAGATCCTTGTCCCTGTCCCCTCTCTTTCTCACTCGTTGTCTCTGTCCACAGCTGTTTCTTTCCCTCTCTCTCATGTACTCTGCATTGAAATGAGCGATGCCATATTCCTGTCTCCCTGTTTACAATAACACAGTTTTTGTTGATTAAAGGTTTAAAGAGACACAAAGGAAGATGGAGCCAGAGAGAGAGAGCGACATTCTGGAGAGTGATAGACAGATATGGAAGAATGCTCGAGAGAGAGACATTCTGGAGAGTGATGGACAGATATGGAAGAACGCTCGAGAGAGAGACATTCTGGTGAGTGATGGACAGATATGGAAGAACGCTCGAGAGAGAGACATTCTGGAGAGTGATAGACAGATATGGAAGAATGCTCGAGAGGGAGAGAGAGACATTCTGGTGAGTGATGGACAGATATGGAAGAATGCTCGAGAGGGAGAGAGAGACATTCTGGTGAGTGATGGACAGATATGGAAGAATGCTCGAGAGGGAGAGATGAATGGAAAGAAACAGGAAGGGAGAGAAAGCTGAAGATAGGGGAAAAATACTGGAGAGAGAGACAGAGAGAAATAGAATGGGGAAGAAAGCTGCAGAGGGGAAGATAAATGCAATGGCTGAACTTCAGAAAATTGAATTGTAATGTCCTCTGTGAATCTTATTTAACATTCGGGTAAATCACTCTCTCCCACCCCTGTTATTTTGGATTTGCATCAAACTTTTAGACAGTTTCATATTACAGATATTTAATTTACTCTTTGCCACCCAGCAAAGGGTTAACGTGTTTGCGACTAACTGCAATGCCAGGATATTTTAACCACAGGGTTTCAAACTCCACCCCCCCACACCCCACAATCGAACCAGAACTGGTTCATCCGAGGAAGCGAGATTAAAATTAAACCTGGATCAGGGTAATAAAGAGACGACAACTCACATGCGGCCTATAGAACAGGCCTCAGTCCATCCATCCTCCTCTGGAGAAAAGCCCCTTGTCCAAGGATTCTCAGTCCCATTGCAGTCTTCAAAATTCAAATTCCTGGGGAGAAGAGAAAATAATGAATTAAGGTACAAGAAAATGTTTAAATTAAATAGCACAAGAGCCCAGGATTCCCCCTTCTAAGATTTCACTGAGAGATTGTCCAACTAAATATTAATTCCTTGGGAAGAGATAGAATATAATTAATTTAAATACAAGAAAATGTTTAAATTTAATACACAAGAGCCCAGGATTCCCCTTTCTCAGTTACACAATCTCTCAGTAAAATCTAAATATTAATTCTTGGGTAAAAGAGAGAGAAATATATTAAAATACCAGAAAATGTTTAAATTAAATAGCACAAGAGCCCAAGATTCCCCCTTCTCAGATTTTACTGAGAGATTGTCCAACAAAATATTATTTCCTGGGAAAAAGAGGGAGAGAGAGAGGGAATAAAAAAGAGAGACAGATAGAGGAAGGAAAGGGATGGAGAGAGAGAAAGCAGAGAGGAAATAGACAGAATGGGGGAAAAGCTGCAGAGAGGACGAAATGAAATTTTGAACTTCTGAAAACTGAATTGTAAAGGCCTCTGTGAATTTTATTCAACAATTAGGAACAGCGGTCTGTCTCCCATCCCTGTTATCTTGGATTTAAAACAAATTGAGACAGTTTCATATCACAGACATTTAATTAACTCTTTGCCACCCACCTAAGGGTTAATGTGTTTGTAACTAATTGCAAAGCCGGGATATTTTAACCCCAGGGTTTCAAACTCCAGCCCCCCCACCCCACAATCGAACCAGGACTGGTTCATCCGAGGAAGCGAGATTAAAATTAAACCTGGATCAGGGTAATAAAGAGACGACAACTCACTTGCAGCCTATAGAACAGGCCTCAGTCCATCCATCCTCCTCTGGAGAAAAGCCCCTTGTCCAAGGATTCCGAGTCATGTTGCAGTCTTCAAAATTCAAATTCCTGGGGAGAAGAGAAAATAATTAATTAAGGTACAAGAAAATGTTTAAATTAAATAGCACAAGAGCCCAGGATTCCCCCTTCTAAGATTTCACTGAGAGATTGTTTAACTAAATATGAATTCCTTGGGAAGAGATAGAATATAATTAATTTAAATACAAGAAAATGTTGAAATTAAATAGCACAAGAGCCCAGGATTCCCCTTTCTCAGTTACACAATCTCTCAGTAAAAGCTAAATATTAATTCTTGGGTAAAAGAGAGAGAAATATATTAAAATACCAGAAAATGTTTAAATTAAATAGCACAAGAGCCCAAGATTCCCCCTTCTCAGATTTTACTGACAGATTGTCCAACAAAATATGACTTCCTGGGAAAAAGAGGGAGAGAGAGGGAATAGAAAAGAGAGACAGATAGAGGAAGGAAAGGGAGAGAAAGAGAGAAAGCGGAGAGAAATAGACAGAATGGCGGAAAAGCTGCAGAGGACACAATGAAAGTCTGAACATCTGAAAACTGAATTGTAAAGGCCTCTATGAATTTTATTCAACAATTAGGAACAGCGCTCTGTCTCCCATCCCCTGTTATCTTGGATTTAAAACTAACTTTCAGACTGCTTCATATTACAGATATTTAATTTACTCTCTGCCACCCAGCAAAGGGTTAACCTGTTTCTGACTAACTGCAAAGCCGGGATATTTTAACCCCAGGGTTTCAAACTCCAGCTGCCCCCCCACATCCCACAATCGAACCAGAACTGGTTCATCCGAGGAAGCGAGATTAAAATTAAACCTGGATCAGGGTAATAAAGAGACGACAACTCACTTGCGGCCTGTAGAACAGGCTTCAGTCCATCCATCCTCCTCTGGAGATAAGCCCCTTGTCCAAGGATTCCGAGTCATGTTGCAGTCTTCAAAATTCAAATTCCTGGGGAGAAGAGAAATTAATAAATTAAAATACAAGAATTCTTTAAATTAAATAGCACAAGAGGCCAGGATTCCCCCTTCTCAGTTACACAATCTCTCAGTAAAATCTAAATATTAATTCTTGGGGAAAGAGAGAGAAAATAATTAAAATACAAGAAAATATTTAAATTACATAGCACAGCAAAAAACCCAGGATCTCCCCTCAGTTACACAATCTCTCAGTAACACCCAAACACAACAAGTCAGTTGTAAAGCAGAGACTAAAGAGATTGAGACAGTTCCCTCCCTGTGTGTTTCTCTCTCTCTCTCTCTATTCCACTCTCATTCAGATCTCGCTCCCTCTGATATGAAACATTAAATCTGGATCAGGTTAATAAAGAGACACAACTCACTCGGGATGAAGCCTGAGCAACAGGCCTCAGTCAGCCCTCCCTCTGGAAGAAGCTCCTCTCCCTCGTCCTGGTCACAAACATTCCCGTCCTTTGGATCCTCGACACATCCCCAGTTTTCAAAATTCCTCAGGAGAAAAAGAGATAAAAATTGGTTAAAAAGAGAGAGAAAAAGAGACAAGGCCATTTTAACAATAAGACACACAACATATCACAGCGAGGAGTCCAGCATTTCCATTCAAGTCCATTCAGCATCATGTCCACACAAGCAAAGCACAGGTAAAAACGCAGATTGAGACACACACACACACACTGAATCAGAGTGGGAATGTTTTCAGTGCAGGGGGATTATTGGTGTGGAGACTGAAGGCTCTCAGATTCACATTTATCCTGAGTGTGCTGGATGCAAACCCCACCCTGAGTCTCTGACATGTCTGCAATGTCTGTCTCTCTATTGAGATGCTAATTCACCCCCCCTCCCCCTCTCACCCCAGAGGAGTTTGTGGCAATGTCAGACTGACTATTGATATGTTAATGCAGGGAGGCAATGGATTCTGCAATCTCCTGCCTTTAGTTTCTTTAGTTTAGTTTCAAACTTTATTTCTTTTCCCCCGTAGGTCATGTTCGTCCATTTCAAAAGCCCCCTGACCCCCGCACAGCAGCCCCAAAAATCCTTGCAGCCGCTCCCCACAACCCAGCGAGTGGAGGGGGAATGGGGATGTGTGAGTGAGTGGATTGGGGGGATTGTGTCAGTGTGTGTCTGTCTATCCCCCCCCTCTCTGCTCACACTTCCTGCCCAGCCTGCTGAAGACAGGGAAAGAATGGGAGTTGAACAAAGCCTCCTCTCTGCCTCCATTTTCAAAGGATTTGCCCCTTTCTCACACCAGTTTTGTCCATTGAGCTGTCCCTATCAATTGGAAAAAAGTTTTATTTATCTCGCTGTGAGATATGAAGTCACTAATTACTAAATACAGGCAAAAACATCCCATTATGAGACACGGAGGTTCAATGGGATTTTAAACTGAAATCCTCGGATGTCAATTCCTTAGGTTAAAAGTTTCTAATTCATTAATTTGGATTAAATTAAAACCGGCCAGTATATTCTCACCAGCTGCTTTCTGTTAACTCTCCCCCTTATCACCGGTGGTTAGCACTGCTGCCTCACAGCGCCAGGGACCCGGGTTTGATTCCCGGCTTGGGTCACTGTCTGTGCGGAGTCTGCACGTTCTCCCCGTGTCTGCGTGGGTTTCCTCCGGGTGCTCCGGTTTCCTCCCACAGTCTGAAAGACGTGCTGGTTAGGGTGCATTGGCCGTGCTAAATTCTCCCTCAGTGTAACCCGAACAGGCACCGGAGTGTGGGCGACTCGGGGATTCTCACAGTAACTTCATTGCAGTGTTAATGTAAACCTACTTGTGACACTCGTAAATAAACTGAAACTTAACACTCCTGAACTCTCCCGCCAGCACTCACTCACTGTTGTACACTTACTCAGTCTCACACACATTACACACATACTCACTTTTACACACTCCCTCTTGCACACTTGCTCACACACACACTCACTCTCATAAACACTCGCTTTAACACACTCTCATCAACACACACATGAATACTCCCTCACACACACTCACATTCACTCACTTGCACGCACACACACTCTCTGTCTCTCACACACTCTCTCTGTCTCTCACACACTCTCTCTGTCTCTCACACACTTTCTGTCTCTCTCACACACACTCTCTGTCTCTCTCACACACACTCTCTGTCTCGCTCACACACACTCTGTCTCGCTCACACACACTCTGTCTCTCACACACTCTGTCTCTCACACACTCTGTCTCTCACACACTCTGTCTCTCACACACTCTGTCTCTCACACACTCTGTCTCTCACACACTCTGTCTCTCACACACACTCTGTCTCTCACACACTCTCTGTCTCTCACACTCTCTGTCTCTCACACACTCTGTCTCTCACACACACACTCTGTCTCTCACACACACAGTCTGTCTCTCAAACACACAGTCTGTCTCTCACACACACTCTCTGTCTCGCTCACACACTCTCTGTCTCTCTCACACACACTCTCTGTCTCGCTCACACACACTCTCTGTCTCTCTCACACACTCTCTGTCTCGCTCACACACTCTCTGTCTCTCTCACACACACTCTCTGTCTCTCACACACACACTCTCTGTCTCTCACACACACTCTGTCTCACACACACTCTGTCTCTCACACACACTCTGTCTCTCACACACACTCTCTGTCTCTCTCACATACACTCTCTGTCGCTCACACACACTCTCTGTCTCGCTCACACACACTCTCTGTCTCGCTCACACACACTCTCTGTCTCGCTCACACACACTCTCTGTCTCTCACACACACACTCTCTGTCTCACACACACTCTCTGTCTCACACACACTCTCTGTCTCACACACACTCTCTGTCTCACACACACTCTCTGTCTCTCACACACTCTCTGTCTCTCACACACTCTCTGTCTCTCACACACACTCTCTGTCGCTCACACACACTATCTGTCTCGCTCACACACTCTCTGTCTCGCTCACACACTCTCTGTCTCGCTCACACACACTCTGTCTCGCTCACACACACTCTGTCTCTCTCACACACACTCTGTCTCTCTCACACACACTCTCTGTCTCTCACACACACTCTCTGTCTCTCACACACACTCTCTGTCTCTCACACACACTCTCTGTCTCTCACACACACTCTCTGTCTCTCACACACACTCTCTGTCTCTCACACACACTCTCTGTCTCGCTCACACACACTCTCTGTCTCGCTCACACACACTCTCTGTCTCTCACACACACACTCTCTGTCTCACACACACTCTCTGTCTCGCTCACACACACTCTCTGTCTCGCTCACACACACTCTCTGTCTCGCTCACACACACTCTCTGTCTCGCTCACACACACTCTCTGTCTCGCTCACACACACTCTCTGTCTCTCTCACACACTCTCTGTCTCGCTCACACACTGTCTCTCACACACACTCTGTCTCTCACACACACTCTGTCTCTCACACACACTCTCTGTCTCTCTCACACACACTCTCTGTCGCTCACACACACTCTCTGTCGCTCACACACACTCTCTGTCTCGCTCACACACACTCTCTGTCTCGCTCACACACAGTCTGTCTCGCTCACACACACTCTCTGTCTCTCTCACACACACTCTCTGTCTCTCTCACACACACTCTCTGTCTCTCTCACACACACTCTCTGTCTCTCACACACACTCTCTGTCTCTCACACACACTCTCTGTCTCTCACACACACTCTCTGTCTCTCACACACACTCTCTGTCTCTCACACACACTCTCTGTCTCTCACACACACTCTCTGTCTCTCACACACACTCTCTGTCTCTCACACACACTCTCTGTCTCTCACACACACTCTCTGTCTCGCTCACACACACTCTCTGTCTCGCTCACACACACTCTCTGTCTCGCTCACACACACTCTCTGTCTCGCTCACACACACTCTCTGTCTCTCACACACACAGTCTGTCTCTCACACAGTCTGTCTCTCACACACACTCTCTGTCTCGCTCACACACTCTCTGTCTCTCTCACACACACTCTCTGTCTCTCTCACACCCACTCTCTGTCTCTCTCACACCCACTCTCTGTCTCTCTCACACACACACTCTGTCTCTCTCACACACTCTCTGTCTCTCTCACACACTCTCTGTCTCTCTCACACACACTCTCTGTCTCTCACACACACACTCTCTGTCTCTCACACACACACTCTCTGTCTCTCACACACACTCTCTGTCTCTCACACACACTCTCTGTCTCTCACACACACTCTCTGTCTCTCTCACACACACTCTCTGTCGCTCACACACACTCTCTGTTTCGCTCACACACACTCTGTCTCGCTCACACACACTCTGTCTCTCTCACACACACTCTGTCTCTCTCACACACACTCTGTCTCTCACACACACACTCTGTCTCTCACACACACTCTCTGTCTCTCACACACACTCTCTGTCTCTCACACACACTCTCTGTCTCTCACACACACTCTCTGTCTCTCACACACACTCTCTGTCTCTCACACACACTCTCTGTCTCTCACACACACTCTCTGTCTCTCACACACACTCTCTGTCTCTCACACACACTCTCTGTCTCTCACACACACTCTCTGTCTCTCACACACACTCTCTGTCTCGCTCACGCACACTCTCTGTCTCTCTCACACACACTCTGTCTCTCACACACACTCTCTGTCTCTCACACACACTCTCTGTCTCTCTCACACTCACTCTCTGTCGCTCACACACACTCTCTGTCTCGCTCAAACACTCTGTCTCTCTCACACACACTCTCTGTCTCTCACACACACTCTCTGTCTCTCACACACACTCTCTGTCTCTCACACACACTCTCTGTCTCGCTCACGCACACTCTGTCTCTCTCACACTCACTCTCTGTCTCTCACGCACACTATCTGTCTCGCTCACACAAACTCTCTGTCTCGCTCACACAAACTCTCTGTCTCGCTCACACACTCTCTGTCTCGCTCACACACTCTGTCTCTCTCACACACACTCTCTGTCTCTCACACATACTCTCTGTCTCTCACACACACTCTCTGTCTCTCACACACACTCTCTGTCTCTCACACACACTCTCTGTCTCTCACACACACTCTCTGTCTCTCACACACACTCTCTGTCTCTCACACACACTCTCTGTCTCGCTCACACACACTCTGTCTCGCTCACACACACTCTGTCTCGCTCACACACACTCTGTCTCGCTCACACACTCTCTGTCTCGCTCACACACACTCTGTCTCGCTCACACACACTCTGTCTCGCTCACACACACTCTGTCTCGCTCACACACACTCTGTCTCGCTCACACACACTCTGTCTCGCTCACACACACTCTGTCTCGCTCACACACACTCTGTCTCGCTCACACACACTCTGTCCCGCTCACACACACTCTGTCTCGCTCACACACACTCTGTCTCGCTCACACACACTCTGTCTCGCTCACACACACTCTGTCTCGCTCACACACACTCTGTCTCGCTCACACACACTCTGTCTCGCTCACACACACTCTGTCTCGCTCACACACACTCTGTCTCGCTCACACACACTCTGTCTCGCTCACACACACTCTGTCTCGCTCACACACACTCTGTCTCGCTCACACACACTCTGTCTCGCTCACACACACTCTGTCTCGCTCACACACACTCTGTCACGCTCACACACACTCTGTCTCGCTCACACACACTCTCTGTCTCTCTCACACACACACTCTCTGTCTCTCACACACACTCTCTGTCTCTCACACACACTCTCTGTCTCTCACACACACTCTCTGTCTCTCACACACACTCTCTGTCTCTCACACACACTCTCTGTCTCTCACACACACTCTCTGTCTCTCACACACACTCTCTGTCTCTCACACACACTCTCTGTCTCTCACACACACACTCTCTGTCTCGCTCACACACACTTTCTGTCTCTCACACACTCTCTGTCTCGCTCACACACACTCTCTGTCTCGCTCACACACACTCTCTGTCTCGCTCACACACACTCTCTGTCTTGCTCACACACACTCTCTGTCTCTCACACACACTCTCTGTCTCTCTCACACACACTCTCTGTCTCTCTCACACACACTCTCTGTCTCTCACACACACACTCTCTGTCTCTCACACACTCTCTGTCTCGCTCACACACACTCTCTGTCTCGCTCACACACACTCTCTGTCTCGCTCACACAAACTCTGTCTCGCTCACACACACTCTCTGTCTCGCTCACACACACTCTCTGTCTCTCACACACACTCTCTGTCTCTCTCACACACACTCTCTGTCTCACACACACTCTCTGTCTCTCACACACACTCTCTGTCTCTCTCACATACACTCTCTGTCGCTCACACACACTCTCTGTCTTGCTCACACACACTCTCTGTCTCGCTCACACACACTCTCTGTCTCGCTCACACACACTCTCTGTCTCTCACACACACACTCTCTGTCTCTCACACACACACTCTCTGTCTCACACACACTCTCTGTCTCACACACAATCTCTGTCTCACACACACTCTCTGTCTCACACACACTCTCTGTCTCACATACACTCTCTGTCTCTCACACACACACTCTCTGTCTCACACACACTCTCTGTCTCACACACATTCTCTGTCTCACACACACGCTCTGTCTCTCACACACTCTCTGTCTCTCACACGCACTCTCTGTCTCTCTCACATACACTCTCTGTCGCTCACACACACTATCTGTCTCGCTCACACACTCTCTGTCTCGCTCACACACTCTCTGTCTCACTCACACACTCTCTGTCTCGCTCACACACACTCTGTCTCTCTCACACACACTCTGTCTCTCTCACACACACTCTCTGTCTCTCACACACACTCTCTGTCTCTCACACACACTCTCTGTCTCTCACACACACTCTCTGTCTCTCACACACACTCTCTGTCTCTCACACACACTCTCTGTCTCTCACACACACTCTCTGTCTCTCACACACACTCTCTGTCTCTCACACACACTCTCTGTCTCTCACACACACTCTCTGTCTCGCTCACACACACTCTCTGTCTCGCTCACACACACTCTCTGTCTCTCACACACACTCTCTGTCTCTCACACACACTCTCTGTCTCTCACACACACTCTGTCTCTCACACACACACTCTCTGTCTCTCTCACACACACTCTCTGTCTCTCTCACACACACTCTCTGTCTCTCACACACTCTCTGTCTCTCTCACACACACTCACTGTCGCTCACACACACTCTCTGTCTCTCTCACACACACTCTCTGTCTCTCACACACACTCTCTGTCTCTCACACACACTCTCTGTCTCGTTCACACACACTCTCTGTCTCGCTCACACACACTCTCTGTCTCGCTCACACACACTCTCTGTCTCGCTCACACACACTCTCTGTCTCACTCACACACATTCTCTGTCTCTCACACACACTCTCTGTCTCTCACACACACTCTCTGTCTCTCTCACACACTCTCTGTCTCTCTCTTGTGACACTCGTAAATAAACTGAAACTGAACACTCCTGAACTCTCCCGCCAGCACTCACTCACTGTTGTACACTTACTCAGTCTCACACACATTACACACATACTCACTTTTACACACTCCCTCTTGCACACTTGCTCACACACACACTCACTCTCATAAACACTCGCTTTAACACACTCTCATCAACACATACATGAATACTCCCTCACACACACTCACATTCACTCACTTGCACGCACACACACTCTCTGTCTCTCACACACTCTCTCTGTCTCTCACACACTCTCTCTGTCTCTCACACACTTTCTGTCTCTCTCACACACACTCTCTGTCTCTCTCACACACACTCTCTGTCTCGCTCACACACACTCTGTCTCGCTCACACACACTCTGTCTCTCACACACTCTGTCTCTCACACACTCTGTCTCTCACACACTCTGTCTCTCACACACTCTGTCTCTCACACACTCTGTCTCTCACACACTCTCTGTCTCTCACACTCTCTGTCTCTCACACACTCTGTCTCTCACACACACACTCTGTCTCTCACACACACAGTCTGTCTCTCAAACACACAGTCTGTCTCTCACACACACTCTCTGTCTCGCTCACACACTCTCTGTCTCTCTCACACACACTCTCTGTCTCGCTCACACACACTCTCTGTCTCTCTCACACACTCTCTGTCTCGCTCACACACTCTCTGTCTCTCTCACACACACTCTCTGTCTCTCACACACACACTCTCTGTCTCTCACACACACTCTGTCTCACACACACTCTGTCTCTCACACACACTCTGTCTCTCACACACACTCTCTGTCTCTCTCACATACACTCTCTGTCGCTCACACACACTCTCTGTCTCGCTCACACACACTCTCTGTCTCGCTCACACACACTCTCTGTCTCGCTCACACACACTCTCTGTCTCTCACACACACACTCTCTGTCTCACACACACTCTCTGTCTCACACACACTCTCTGTCTCACACACACTCTCTGTCTCACACACACTCTCTGTCTCTCACACACTCTCTGTCTCTCACACACACTCTCTGTCTCTCACACACACTCTCTGTCGCTCACACACACTATCTGTCTCGCTCACACACTCTCTGTCTCGCTCACACACTCTCTGTCTCGCTCACACACACTCTGTCTCTCTCACACACACTCTGTCTCTCTCACACACACTCTGTCTCTCTCACACACACTCTCTGTCTCTCACACACACTCTCTGTCTCTCACACACACTCTCTGTCTCTCACACACACTCTCTGTCTCTCACACACACTCTCTGTCTCTCACACACACTCTCTGTCTCGCTCACACACACTCTCTGTCTCGCTCACACACACTCTCTGTCTCTCACACACACACTCTCTGTCTCACACACACTCTCTGTCTCGCTCACACACACTCTCTGTCTCGCTCACACACACTCTCTGTCTCGCTCACACACACTCTCTGTCTCGCTCACACACACTCTCTGTCTCGCTCACACACACTCTCTGTCTCTCTCACACACTCTCTGTCTCGCTCACACACTGTCTCTCACACACACTCTGTCTCTCACACACTCTCTGTCTCTCTCACACACACTCTCTGTCGCTCACACACACTCTCTGTCGCTCACACACACTCTCTGTCTCGCTCACACACACTCTCTGTCTCGCTCACACACAGTCTGTCTCGCTCACACACACTCTCTGTCTCTCTCACACACACTCTCTGTCTCTCTCACACACACTCTCTGTCTCTCTCACACACACTCTCTGTCTCTCACACACACTCTCTGTCTCTCACACACACACTCTGTCTCTCTCACACACACTCTGTCTCTCACACACACACTCTGTCTCTCACACACACTCTGTCTCTCACACACACTCTCTGTCTCTCACACACACTCTCTGTCTCTCACACACACTCTCTGTCTCTCACACACACTCTCTGTCTCTCACACACACTCTCTGTCTCTCACACACACTCTCTGTCTCTCACACACACTCTCTGTCTCTCACACACACTCTCTGTCTCGCTCACGCACACTCTCTGTCTCTCTCACACACACTCTGTCTCTCACACACACTCTCTGTCTCTCACACACACTCTCTGTCTCTCACACACACTCTGTCTCGCTCACACACACTCTCTGTCTCTCACACACTCTCTGTCTCTCTCACACTCACTCTCTGTCGCTCACACACACTCTCTGTCTCGCTCACACACTCTGTCTCTCTCACACACACTCTCTGTCTCTCACACACACTCTCTGTCTCTCACACACACTCTCTGTCTCTCACACACACTCTCTGTCTCGCTCACGCACACTCTGTCTCTCTCACACTCACTCTCTGTCTCTCACGCACACTATCTGTCTCGCTCACACAAACTCTCTGTCTCGCTCACACAAACTCTCTGTCTCGCTCACACACTCTCTGTCTCGCTCACACACTCTGTCTCTCTCACACACACTCTCTGTCTCTCACACACACTCTCTGTCTCTCACACACACTCTCTGTCTCTCACACACACTCTCTGTCTCTCACACACACTCTCTGTCTCTCACACACACTCTCTGTCTCTCACACACACTCTCTGTCTCTCACACACACTCTCTGTCTCTCACACACACTCTCTGTCTCGCTCACACACACTCTGTCTCGCTCACACACACTCTGTCCCGCTCACACACACTCTGTCTCGCTCACACACACTCTGTCTCGCTCACACACACTCTGTCTCGCTCACACACACTCTGTCTCGCTCACACACACTCTGTCTCGCTCACACACACTCTGTCTCGCTCACACACACTCTGTCTCGCTCACACACACTCTGTCTCGCTCACACACACTCTGTCTCGCTCACACACACTCTGTCTCGCTCACACACACTCTGTCTCGCTCACACACACTCTGTCTCGCTCACACACACTCTGTCTCGCTCACACACACTCTGTCACGCTCACACACACTCTGTCTCGCTCACACACACTCTCTGTCTCTCTCACACACACACTCTCTGTCTCTCACACACACTCTCTGTCTCTCACACACACTCTCTGTCTCTCACACACACTCTCTGTCTCTCACACACACTCTCTGTCTCTCACACACACTCTCTGTCTCTCACACACACTCTCTGTCTCTCACACACACTCTCTGTCTCTCACACACACTCTCTGTCTCTCACACACACACTCTCTGTCTCGCTCACACACACTTTCTGTCTCTCACACACTCTCTGTCTCTCACACACACTCTCTGTCTCTCACACACACTCTCTGTCTCGCTCACACACACTCTCTGTCTCGCTCACACACACTCTCTGTCTCTCACACACACTCTCTGTCTCTCTCACACACACTCTCTGTCTCTCTCACACACACTCTCTGTCTCTCACACACACACTCTCTGTCTCTCACACACACTCTCTGTCTCACTCACACACACACTCTGTCTCGCTCACACACACTCTCTGTCTCGCTCACACACACTCTCTGTCTCGCTCACACACACACTCTGTCTCGCTCACACACACTCTCTGTCTCGCTCACACACACTCTCTGTCTCGCTCACACACACTCTCTGTCTCGCTCACACACACTCTCTGTCTCGCTCACACACACTCTCTGTCTCTCACACACACTCTCTGTCTCACACACACTCTCTGTCTCTCACACACACTCTCTGTCTCTCTCACATACACTCTCTGTCGCTCACACACACTCTCTGTCTCGCTCACACACACTCTCTGTCTCGCTCACACACACTCTCTGTCTCGCTCACACACACTCTCTGTCTCTCACACACACACGCTCTGTCTCTCACACACACACTCTCTGTCTCACACACACTCTCTGTCTCACACACAATCTCTGTCTCACACACACTCTCTGTCTCACACACACTCTCTGTCTCACATACACTCTCTGTCTCTCACACACACACTCTCTGTCTCACACACACTCTCTGTCTCACACACATTCTCTGTCTCACACACACGCTCTGTCTCTCACACACTCTCTGTCTCTCACACGCACTCTCTGTCTCTCTCACATACACTCTCTGTCGCTCACACACACTATCTGTCTCGCTCACACACTCTCTGTCTCGCTCACACACTCTCTGTCTCACTCACACACTCTCTGTCTCGCTCACACACACTCTGTCTCTCTCACACACACTCTGTCTCTCTCACACACACTCTCTGTCTCTCACACACACTCTCTGTCTCTCACACACACTCTCTGTCTCTCACACACACTCTCTGTCTCTCACACACACTCTCTGTCTCTCACACACACTCTCTGTCTCTCACACACACTCTCTGTCTCTCACACACACTCTCTGTCTCTCACACACACTCTCTGTCTCTCACACACACTCTCTGTCTCGCTCACACACACTCTCTGTCTCTCACACACACTCTCTGTCTCTCACACACACTCTCTGTCTCTCACACACACTCTGTCTCTCACACACACTCTCTGTCTCGCTCACACACACTCTCTGTCTCTCTCACACACACTCTCTGTCTCTCTCACACACACTCTCTGTCTCTCACACACTCTCTGTCTCTCTCACACACACTCACTGTCGCTCACACACACTCTCTGTCTCTCTCACACACACTCTCTGTCTCTCACACACACTCTCTGTCTCTCACACACACTCTCTGTCTCGTTCACACACACTCTCTGTCTCGCTCACACACACTCTCTGTCTCGCTCACACACACTCTCTGTCTCGCTCACACACACTCTCTGTCTCACTCACACACATTCTCTGTCTCTCACACACACTCTCTGTCTCTCACACACACTCTCTGTCTCTCTCACACACTCTCTGTCTCTCTCACACACTCTCTGTCTCGCTGACACACTCTCTGTCTCTCTCACACACACTCTCTGTCTCTCACACACTCTGTCTCTCACACACACTCTGTCTCTCACACACACTCTGTCTCTCACACACACTCTCTGTCTCTCTCACACACACTCTCTGTCGCTCACACACACTCTCTGTCGCTCACACACACTCTCTGTCTCGCTCACACACACTCTCTGTCTCGCTCACACACACTCTGTCTCGCTCACACACACTCTCTGTCTCTCTCACACACACTCTCTGTCTCTCACACACACTCTCTGTCTCTCACACACACTCTCTGTCTCGCTCACACACACTCTCTGTCTCTCACACACACTCTCTGTCTCTCACACACACTCTCTGTCTCTCACACACACTCTCTGTCTCTCACACACACTCTCTGTCTCTCACACACACTCTCTGTCTCTCACACACACTCTCTGTCTCTCACACACACTCTCTGTCTCTCACACACACTCTCTGTCTCGCTCACACACACTCTCTGTCTCGCTCACACACACTCTCTGTCTCTCACACACACAGTCTGTCTCTCACACAGTCTGTCTCTCACACACACTCTGTCTCGCTCACACACTTTCTGTCTCTCTCACACCCACTCTCTGTCTCTCTCACACCCACTCTCTGTCTCTCTCACACACACTCTGTGTCTCTCTCACACACTCTCTGTCTCTCTCACACACTCTCTGTCTCTCTCACACACACTCTCTGTCTCTCTCACACACACTCTCTGTCTCTCACACACACTCTCTGTCTCTCACACAAACTCTGTCTCGCTCACACACACTCTCTGTCTCTCACACACACTCTCTGTCTCGCTCACACACACTCTCTGTCTCGCTCACACACACTCTCTGTCTCGCTCACACACACTCTCTGTCTCGCTCACACACACTCTGTCTCTCACACACACACTCTGTCTCTCACACACACTCTCTGTCTCTCACACACACTCTCTGTCTCTCACACACACTCTCTGTCTCTCACACACACTCTCTGTCTCTCACACACACTCTCTGTCTCGCTCACACACACTCTCTGTCTCGCTCACACACACTCTCTGTCTCGCTCACACACACTCTCTGTCTCGCTCACACACACTCTCTGTCTCGCTCACACACACTCTCTGTCTCTCACACACACACTCTCTGTCTCACACACACTCTCTGTCTCACAAACACTCTGTCTCACACACACTCTCTGTCTCACACACACTCTCTGTCTCACACACACTCTCTGTCTCTCACACACTCTCTGTCTCTCACACACACTCTCTGTCTCTCTCACATACACTCTCTGTCGCTCACACACACTATCTGTCTCGCTCACACACTCTCTGTCTCGCTCACACACTCTCTGTCTCGCTCACACACACTCTGTCTCTCTCACACACACTCTGTCTCTCTCACACACACTCTCTGTCTCTCACACACACTCTCTGTCTCTCACACACACTCTCTGTCTCTCACACACACTCTCTGTCTCTCACACACACTCTCTGTCTCTCACACACACTCTCTGTCTCGCTCACACACACTCTCTGTCTCGCACACACACTCTCTGTCTCTCACACACACTCTCTGTCTCGCTCACACACACTCTCTGTCTCGCTCACACACACTCTCTGTCTCGCTCACACACACTCTCTGTCTCTCTCACACACACTCTCTGTCTCTCACACACTCTCTGTCTCTCTCACACACACTCTCTGTCGCTCACACACACTCTCTCTCTCTCTCACACACACTCTCTGTCTCTCACACACACTCTCTGTCTCGTTCACACACACTCTCTGTCTCTCACACACACTCTCTGTCTCTCTCACACACTCTCTGTCTCTCTCACACACACTCTCTCTCTCGCTCACACACACTCTCTGTCTCACTCACACACACTCTCTGTCTCTCACACACACTCTCTGTCTCTCACACACACTCTCTGTCTCTCACACACACTCTCTGTCTCGTTCACACACACTCTCTGTCTCGCTCACACACACTCTCTGTCTCGCTCACACACACTCTCTGTCTCTCACACACACTCTCTGTCTCTCACACACACTCTATCTCTCTCACACACACTCTCTGTCTCGCTCACACACACTCTCTGTCTCGCTCACACACACTCTCTGTCTCGCTCACACACACTCTCTGTCTCGCTCACACACACTCTCTGTCTCTCTCACACACTCTCTGTCTCGCTCACACACTCTCTGTCTCTCTCACACACACTCTCTGTCTCTCACACACACTGTCTCTCACACACACTCTGTCTCTCACACACACTCTGTCTCTCACACACACTCTGTCTCTCACACACACTCTCTGTCTCTCACACACACTCTGTCTCTCACACACACTCTGTCTCTCTCACACACTCTGTCTCTCTCACACACACTCTCTGTCTCTCACACACACTCTCTGTCTCTCACACACACTCTCTGTCTCTCACACACACTCTCTGTCTCTCACACACACTCTCTGTCTCTCACACACACTCTCTGTCGCTCACACACACTCTCTGTCGCTCACACACACTCTCTGTCGCTCACACACACTCTCTGTCTCGCTCGCACACACTCTCTGTCTCGCTCACACACACTCTCTGTCTCGCTCACACACACTCTGTCTCGCTCACACACACTCTCTGTCTCTCTCACACACACTCTCTGTCTCTCTCACACACACTCTCTGTCTCTCACACACACTCTCTGTCTCTCACACACACTCTCTGTCTCTCTCACACACACTCTCTGTCGCT
Organism: Mustelus asterias; assembly: GCF_964213995.1. NCBI lineage: Eukaryota > Metazoa > Chordata > Chondrichthyes > Carcharhiniformes > Triakidae > Mustelus > Mustelus asterias. The sequence goes on along the minus strand of NW_027591460.1, from coordinate 56,982 downwards.
CACACACACTCTCTGTTTCGCTCACACACACTCTGTCTCGCTCACACACACTCTGTCTCTCTCACACACACTCTGTCTCTCACACACACACTCTGTCTCTCACACACACTCTCTGTCTCTCACACACACTCTCTGTCTCTCACACACACTCTCTGTCTCTCACACACACTCTCTGTCTCTCACACACACTCTCTGTCTCTCACACACACTCTCTGTCTCGCTCACACACACTCTGTCTCGCTCACACACACTCTGTCTCTCACACACACTCTCTGTCTCTCACACACACACTCTCTGTCTCGCTCACACACATTCTCTGTCTCGCTCACACACACTCTCTGTCTCGCTCACACACACTCTCTGTCTCTCACACACACTCTCTGTCTCTCTCACACACACTCTCTGTCTCTCTCACACACACTCTCTGTCTCTCACACACACACTCTCTGTCTCTCACACACTCTCTGTCTCGCTCACACACACTCTCTGTCTCGCTCACACACACTCTCTGTCTCGCTCACACACACTCTCTGTCTCGCTCACACAAACTCTGTCTCGCTCACACACACTCTCTGTCTCGCTCACACACACTCTCTGTCTCTCACACACACTCTCTGTCTCTCTCACACACACTCTCTGTCTCACACACACTCTCTGTCTCTCACACACACTCTCTGTCTCTCTCACATACACTCTCTGTCGCTCACACACACTCTCTGTCTCGCTCACACACACTCTCTGTCTCGCTCACACACACTCTCTGTCTCGCTCACACACACTCTCTGTCTCTCACACACACACTCTCTGTCTCTCACACACAATCTCTGTCTCACACACACTCTCTGTCTCACATACACTCTCTGTCTCTCACACGCACACTCTCTGTCTCTCACACACACACTCTCTGTCTCACACACACTCTCTGTCTCACACACACTCTCTGTCTCACACACAATCTCTGTCTCACACACACTCTCTGTCTCACATACACTCTCTGTCTCTCTCACACACACTCTCTGTCTCACACACAATCTCTGTCTCACACACACTCTCTGTCTCACACACACTCTCTGTCTCACATACACTCTCTGTCTCTCACACACACACTCTCTGTCTCACACACACTCTCTGTCTCACACACATTCTCTGTCTCACACACACGCTCTGTCTCTCACACACTCTCTGTCTCTCACACGCACTCTCTGTCTCTCTCACATACACTCTCTGTCGCTCACACACACTATCTGTCTCGCTCACACACTCTCTGTCTCGCTCACACACTCTCTGTCTCGCTCACACACTCTCTGTCTCGCTCACACACACTCTGTCTCTCTCACACACACTCTGTCTCTCTCACACACACTCTCTGTCTCTCACACACACTCTCTGTCTCTCACACACACTCTCTGTCTCTCACACACACTCTCTGTCTCTCACACACACTCTCTGTCTCTCACACACACTCTCTGTCTCTCACACACACTCTCTGTCTCTCACACACACTCTCTGTCTCTCACACACACTCTCTGTCTCTCACACACACTCTCTGTCTCGCTCACACACACTCTCTGTCTCTCACACACACTCTCTGTCTCTCACACACACTCTCTGTCTCTCACACACACTCTGTCTCTCACACACACTCTCTGTCTCGCTCACACACTCTCTGTCTCTCTCACACACACTCTCTGTCTCTCTCACACACACTCTCTGTCTCTCACACACTCTCTGTCTCTCTCACACACACTCACTGTCGCTCACACACACTCTCTGTCTCTCTCACACACACTCTCTGTCTCTCACACACACTCTCTGTCTCTCACACACACTCTCTGTCTCGTTCACACACACTCTCTGTCTCGCTCACACACACTCTCTGTCTCGCTCACACACACTCTCTGTCTCGCTCACACACACTCTCTGTCTCACTCACACACATTCTCTGTCTCTCACACACACTCTCTGTCTCTCACACACACTCTCTGTCTCTCTCACACACTCTCTGTCTCTCTCACACACTCTCTGTCTTGCTGACACACTCTCTGTCTCTCTCACACACACTCTCTGTCTCTCACACACTCTGTCTCTCACACACACTCTGTCTCTCACACACACTCTGTCTCTCACACACACTCTCTGTCTCTCTCACACACACTCTCTGTCGCTCACACACACTCTCTGTCGCTCACACACACTCTCTGTCTCGCTCACACACACTCTCTGTCTCTCACACACTCTGTCTCTCACACACACTCTGTCTCTCACACACACTCTGTCTCTCACACACACTCTCTGTCTCTCTCACACACACTCTCTGTCGCTCACACACACTCTCTGTCGCTCACACACACTCTCTGTCTCGCTCACACACACTCTCTGTCTCGCTCACACACACTCTGTCTCGCTCACACACACTCTCTGTCTCTCTCACACACACTCTCTGTCTCTCTCACACACACTCTCTGTCTCTCACACACACTCTCTGTCTCTCACACACACTCTCTGTCTCGCTCACACACACTCTCTGTCTCTCACACACACTCTCTGTCTCTCACACACACTCTCTGTCTCTCACACACACTCTCTGTCTCTCACACACACTCTCTGTCTCTCACACACACTCTCTGTCTCTCACACACACTCTCTGTCTCTCACACACACTCTCTGTCTCTCACACACACTCTCTGTCTCGCTCACACACACTCTCTGTCTCGCTCACACACACTCTCTGTCTCTCACACACACAGTCTGTCTCTCACACAGTCTGTCTCTCACACACACTCTGTCTCGCTCACACACTTTCTGTCTCTCTCACACCCACTCTCTGTCTCTCTCACACCCACTCTCTGTCTCTCTCACACACACTCTGTGTCTCTCTCACACACTCTCTGTCTCTCTCACACACTCTCTGTCTCTCTCACACACACTCTCTGTCTCTCTCACACACACTCTCTGTCTCTCACACACACTCTCTGTCTCTCACACAAACTCTGTCTCGCTCACACACACTCTCTGTCTCTCACACACACTCTCTGTCTCGCTCACACACACTCTCTGTCTCGCTCACACACACTCTCTGTCTCGCTCACACACACTCTGTCTCTCACACACACACTCTGTCTCTCACACACACTCTCTGTCTCTCACACACACTCTCTGTCTCTCACACACACTCTCTGTCTCTCACACACACTCTCTGTCTCTCACACACACTCTCTGTCTCTCACACACACTCTCTGTCTCTCACACACACTCTCTGTCTCGCTCACACACACTCTCTGTCTCGCTCACACACACTCTCTGTCTCGCTCACACACACTCTCTGTCTCGCTCACACACACTCTCTGTCTCGCTCACACACACTCTCTGTCTCTCACACACACACTCTCTGTCTCACACACACTCTCTGTCTCACACACACTCTGTCTCACACACACTCTCTGTCTCACACACACTCTCTGTCTCACACACACTCTCTGTCTCTCACACACTCTCTGTCTCTCACACACACTCTCTGTCTCTCTCACATACACTCTCTGTCGCTCACACACACTATCTGACTCGCTCACACACTCTCTGTCTCGCTCACACACTCTCTGTCTCGCTCACACACACTCTGTCTCTCTCACACACACTCTGTCTCTCTCACACACACTCTCTGTCTCTCACACACACTCTCTGTCTCTCACACACACTCTCTGTCTCTCACACACACTCTCTGTCTCTCACACACACTCTCTGTCTCGCTCACACACACTCTCTGTCTCGCACACACACTCTCTGTCTCTCACACACACTCTCTGTCTCGCTCACACACACTCTCTGTCTCGCTCACACACACTCTCTGTCTCGCTCACACACACTCTCTGTCTCTCTCACACACACTCTCTGTCTCTCACACACTCTCTGTCTCTCTCACACACACTCTCTGTCGCTCACACACACTCTCTGTCTCTCTCACACACACTCTCTGTCTCTCACACACACTCTCTGTCTCGTTCACACACACTCTCTGTCTCTCACACACACTCTCTGTCTCTCTCACACACTCTCTGTCTCTCTCACACACACTCTCTCTCTCGCTCACACACACTCTCTGTCTCACTCACACACACTCTCTGTCTCTCACACACACTCTCTGTCTCTCACACACACTCTCTGTCTCTCACACACACTCTCTGTCTCGTTCACACACACTCTCTGTCTCGCTCACACACACTCTCTGTCTCGCTCACACACACTCTCTGTCTCTCACACACACTCTCTGTCTCTCACACACACTCTATCTCTCTCACACACACTCTCTGTCTCACTCACACACACTCTCTGTCTCGCTCACACACACTCTCTGTCTCGCTCACACACACTCTCTGTCTCGCTCACACACACTCTCTGTCTCGCTCACACACACTCTCTGTCTCGCTCACACACACTCTCTGTCTCGCTCACACACACTCTCTGTCTCTCTCACACACTCTCTGTCTCGCTCACACACTCTCTGTCTCTCTCACACACACTCTCTGTCTCTCACACACACTGTCTCTCACACACACTCTGTCTCTCACACACACTCTGTCTCTCACACACACTCTGTCTCTCACACACACTCTCTGTCTCTCTCACACACACTCTCTGTCGCTCACACACACTCTCTGTCGCTCACACACACTCTCTGTCGCTCACACACACTCTCTGTCTCGCTCGCACACACTCTCTGTCTCGCTCACACACACTCTCTGTCTCGCTCACACACACTCTGTCTCGCTCACACACACTCTCTGTCTCTCTCACACACACTCTCTGTCTCTCTCACACACACTCTCTGTCTCTCACACACACTCTCTGTCTCTCACACACACTCTCTGTCTCGCTCACACACACTCTCTGTCTCTCTCACACACTCTCTGTCTCTCACACCCACTCTCTGTCTCTCTCACACCCACTCTCTGTCTCTCTCACACACACTCTCTGTCTCGCTCACACACACTCTGTCTCTCACACACACTCTCTGTCTCTCACACACACTCTCTGTCTCTCACACAAACTCTCTGTCTCGCTCACACACACTCTCTGTCTCTCACACACACTCTCTGTCTCGCTCACACACACTCTCTGTCTCGCTCACACACACTCTCTGTCTCGCTCACACACACTCTGTCTCTCTCACACACACTCTGTCTCTCACACACACTCTCTGTCTCTCACACACACTCTCTGTCTCTCACACACACTCTCTGTCTCTCACACACACTCTCTGTCTCTCACACACACTCTCTGTCTCTCACACACACTCTCTGTCTCGCTCACACACACTCTGTCTCGCTCACACACACTCTCTGTCTCTCACACACACTCTCTGTCTCTCACACACACTCTCTGTCTCTCACACACACTCTCTGTCTCTCACACACACTCTCTGTCTCTCACACACACTCTCTGTCTCTCACACACACTCTCTGTCTCTCACACACACTCTCTGTCTCGCTCACACACACTCTCTGTCTCGCTCACACACACTCTCTGTCTCGCTCACACACACTCTCTGTCTCGCTCACACACACTCTCTGTCTCGCTCACACACACTCTCTGTCTCGCTCACACACACTCTCTGTCTCTCACACACACTCTCTGTCTCTCACACACACACTCTGTCTCTCACACACACTCTCTGTCTCGCACACACACTCTCTGTCTCTCACACACACTCTCTGTCTCGCTCACACACACTCTCTGTCTCGCTCACACACACTCTCTGTCTCGCTCACACACACTCTCTGTCTCTCTCACACACACTCTCTGTCTCTCACACACTCTCTGTCTCTCTCACACACACTCTATCTCTCTCACACACACTCTCTGTCTCTCTCACACACACTCTCTGTCTCTCACACACACTCTCTGTCTCGTTCACACACACTCTCTCTCTCGCTCACACACACTCTCTGTCTCGCTCACACACACTCTCTGTCTCGCTCACACACACTCTCTGTCTCACTCACACACACTCTCTGTCTCTCACACACACTCTCTGTCTCTCACACACACTCTGTCTCTCTCACACACACTCTCTGTCTCTCACACACACTCTCTGTCTCGCTCACACACACTCTCTGTCTCGCTCACACACACTCTCTGTCTCGCTCACACACACTCTCTGTCTCGCTCACACACACTCTCTGTCTCGCTCACACACACTCTCTGTCTCTCTCACACACTCTCTGTCTCGCTCACACACTCTCTGTCTCTCTCACACACACTCTCTGTCTCTCACACACACTGTCTCTCACACACACTCTGTCTCTCACACACACTCTGTCTCTCACACACACTCTGTCTCTCACACACACTCTCTGTCTCTCTCACACACACTCTCTGTCGCTCACACACACTCTCTGTCGCTCACACACACTCTCTGTCGCTCACACACACTCTCTGTCTCGCTCGCACACACTCTCTGTCTCGCTCACACACACTCTCTGTCTCGCTCACACACACTCTGTCTCGCTCACACACACTCTCTGTCTCTCTCACACACACTCTCTGTCTCTCTCACACACACTCTCTGTCTCTCACACACACAGTCTGTCTCTCACACACACTCTCTGCCTCTCACACACACTCTCTGTCTCTCTCACACACACTCTCTGTCTCTCTCACACACACTCTCTGTCTCGCTCACACACACTCTGTCTCTCTCACACACTCTCTGTCTCTCACACCCACTCTCTGTCTCTCTCACACCCACTCTCTGTCTCTCTCACACACACTCTCTGTCTCTCTCACACACACTCTGTCTCTCTCACACACTCTGTCTCTCTCACACACACTCTCTGTCTCTCACACACACTCTCTGTCTCTCACACAAACTCTCTGTCTCGCTCACACACACTCTCTGTCTCTCACACACACTCTCTGTCTCGCTCACACACACTCTCTGTCTCGCTCACACACACTCTCTGTCTCGCTCACACACACTCTGTCTCTCTCACACACACTCTGTCTCTCACACACACTCTCTGTCTCTCACACACACTCTCTGTCTCTCACACACACTCTCTGTCTCTCACACACACTCTCTGTCTCTCACACACACTCTCTGTCTCTCACACACACTCTCTGTCTCTCACACACACTCTCTGTCTCGCTCACACACACTCTCTGTTTGGCTCACACACACTCTCTGTCTCGCTCACACACACTCTCTGTCTCGCTCACACACACTCTCTGTCTCGCTCACACACTCTCTCTGTCTCGCTCACACACACTCTCTGTCTCGCTCACACACACTCTCTGTCTCGCTCACACACACTGTCTCGCTCACACACACTCTCTGTCTCGCTCACACACACACTCTGTCTCGTTCACACACTGTCTCGCTCACACACACTCTGTCTCGCTCACACACACTCTGTCACGCTCACACACACTCTGTCTCGCTCACACACACTCTGTCTCGCTCACACACACTCTGTCTCGCTCACACACACTCTGTCTCGCTCACACACACTCTGTCTCGCTCACACACACTCTGTCTCGCTCACACACACTCTGTCTCGCTCACACACACTCTGTCTCGCTCACACACACTCTGTCTCACTCACACACACTCTGTCTCTCTCACACACACTCTCTGTCGCTCACACACACTCTCTGTCTCTCACACACACTCTCTGTCTCTCACACACACTCTCTGTCTCTCACACACACTCTCTGTCTCGCTCACGCACACTCTGTCTCTCTCACACTCACTCTCCGTCTCTCACGCACACTCTCTGTCTCGCTCACACACTCTGTCTCTCTCACACACACTCTCTGTCTCTCACACACACTCTCTGTCTCTCACACACACTCTCTGTCTCTCACACACACTCTCTGTCTCTCACACACACTCTCTGTCTCGCTCACGCACACTCTGTCTCTCTCACACTCACTCTCCGTCTCTCACGCACACTCTCTGTCTCGCTCACACAAACTCTCTGTCTCGCTCACACAAACTCTCTGTCTCGCTCACACAAACTCTCTGTCTCGCTCACACACTCTCTGTCTCTCACACACACTCTCTGTCTCTCACACACACTCTCTGTCTCTCACACACACTCTCTGTCTCTCACACACACTCTCTGTCTCTCACACACACTCTCTGTCTCTCACACACACTCTCTGTCTCTCACACACACTCTCTGTCTCTCACACACACTCTCTGTCTCTCACACACACTCTCTGTCTCTCACACACACTCTCTGTCTCTCACACACTCTCTGTCTCTCACACACACTCTGTCTCTCACACACACTCTCTGTCTCGCTCACACAAACTCTCTGTCTCGCTCACACACTCTCTATCTCTCACACACACTCTCTGTCTCTCACACACACTCTCTGTCTCTCACACACACTCTCTGTCTCTCACACACACTCTCTGTCTCTCACACACACTCTCTGTCTCTCACACACACTCTCTGTCTCTCACACACACTCTCTGTCTCTCACACACACTCTCTGTCTCGCTCCCACACACTCTGTCTCGCTCACACACACTCTCTGTCTCGCTCACACACACTCTCTGTCTCGCTCACACACACTCTCTGTCTCGCTCACACACACTCTCTGTCTCTCACACACACTCTCTGTCTCTCACACACACTCTCTGTCTCTCACACACACTCTCTGTCTCGCTCACACACACTCTCTGTCTCGCTCACACACACTCTCTGTCTCGCTCACACACACTCTCTGTCTCGCTCACACACACTCTCTGTCTCTCACACACTCTCTGTCTCTCACACACACTCTCTGTCCCTCTCACACACACTCTCTGTCTCTCACACACACACTCTGTCTCTCACACACACACTCTGTCTCTCACACACACTCTCTGTCTCGCTCGCACACTCTCTCTGTCTCGCTCACACACACTCTCTGTCTCTCACACACACTCTCTGTCTCTCACACACACTCTGTCTCTCACACACACTCTGTCTCTGTCTCTCACACACACTCTCTGTCTCTCACACACACTCTCTGTCTCGCTCACACACTCTCCGTCTCTCACAGACACTCTCTGTCTCTCTCACACACTCTGTCTCGCTCACACACACTCTCTGTCTCGCTCACACACACTCTCTGTCTCGCTCACACACTCTCTGTCTCGCTCACACACTCTCTGTCTCGCTCACACACACTCTCTGTCTCTCTCACACACACTCTCTGTCTCGCTCACACACACTCTCTGTCTCGCTCACACACACTCTCTGTCGGTCACACACACTCTCTGTCTCTCTCACACTCTCTCTGTCTCGCTCACACACACTCCGTCTCGCTCACACACACTCTGTCTCGTTCACGCACACTCTGTCTCGTTCACACACACTCTGTCTCTCACACACACACTCTGTCTCGCTCACACACTTTCTGTCTCTCTCACACACTCTCTGTCTCTCTCACACACTCTCTGTCTCTCTCACACACTCTCTGTCTCTCTCACACACTCTCTGTCTCTCTCACACACTCTCTGTCTCGCTCACACACACTCTCTGTCTCGCTCACACACGCTCTCTGTCTCGCTCACACACACTCTCTGTCTCTTTCACACACACTCTCTATCTCACTCACGCACACTCTGTGTTGTATCTATCCTGTGAGTGTTTGATTGGGACAGTGTAGAGGGAGGTTTATTCTGTATCTAACCCCGTGCTGTACCTGTCCTGGGAGTGTTTGATGGGGACAGTGCGGAGGGAGCTTTACTCTGTATGTAACCCTGTGCTGTATCTCTCCTGGAAGTGTTTTATGGAGACAGTGTAGAGGGAGCTTTACTCTGTATGTAACCCTGTGCTGTATCTCTCCTGGAAGTGTTTGATGGGGACAGTGTAGAGGGAGCTTTACTCTGTATCGAACCTCGTGCTGTATTTGTCCTGCGAGTGTTTGATGGAGACAGTGTCAAGGGAGCTATACTCTGTACCTAACCCCGTGCTGTACCTGTCCTGGGAGTTTTTGATGGGGTCAGGACTTGGGGGACATTGGATTTTAGACAATGTTTCGGGTTTTAGACTTTTCGGAGTGAAATTCAGGAACACTTTGCCACACCAGGTGTGATATTAGTTTGGAACGACCTTCTATAATTCACAGTTGATGCTCAGTCACTTATTAATGTTCAAACCTGAAGTTGATAGATGGTATTTTACACACAGGAGAAGCAATTTAAAATCAATGGGTCAATGTTAAAATGATTGCAGGAACAGAGAGACCTGGGGTTTCAGTTCATTTTTACATCTTAAAGATTCAACCTGGGGCTCAGAATCTGTCAGTTGAATCTACTTTTCCTGTCCCGAAAACGTGTCAACAATTGTGTTGGGGAATGTGACAAAAGGTGACATTCCTGCATCCTGCACAGTGGGGTTGGGAGGTTGTTTGAAAGGAGATTCAGAAAGTGTCAATTAGATTGTGTCTCTTTGCAGAAGTTGAGTATTTCACAGGAGATGCCTTGAGATAAAGGAAAGTTTTACCAATGTCTGCGTAACTTTCAAAGTCTCCAGACGCATGAAGGGGGCAGAGATTTTGTAATATTCAGAGCAGGAGATGGGGGACAATCACAGAATTGAAGATGTGAGGCCATCTCTTGTTTCTGAATGTCAATCTGTAGCTTTTAAACTTTAGTCCGAGGCTAATCATTCCAAGTTTGCAATCCCACACTTTGCTGTTGTTAATTTTGAGTTGTAGATTTTCTGAAATTGATTCTGTAATAAAAATCCCTGCAGGATGCAATGATTCCCATTCTGTCTGCTGCTGCAAAGCCCCAGTTTGTGTCTCAGTTTCACTATTTATCAACCATTTAAGATCCAAGAGCCAGGGAATTCCTACACTGCAGAATGAGGCCATTCAGCCCAACATGCCTGCTCCGACAATAATCCCACCCAGGCCCGAATCCCCCTGACACTAAGGGGCAATTTAGCAAACGTGCAAACTCCACACAGACAGTCACTCGAGGCGGGGAATCGAACCCAGATCCCTGGCGCTGTGAGTCAGCAGTGCTAACCACTGTGCCACCGTGTCGCCCGGTGATGAGACAGAACGTTTGCCAAAGTGCACAGAAATAGGCAGCATTGTCAGCATTTTAGCTGGAAGCTTCAAATGACAAAGGGATCTTAATAGTAGAGTCACAGAATCCCTGCAGTGCAGAAGGAGGCCATTCAGCCCATCGAGTCTGTACTGACTCTCTGACACATGTGTGTGAGAGAGTGTGTGTGCGAGAGTGTGTGTGCGAGAGAGTGTGTGTGCGAGAGAGTGTGTGTGCGAGAGAGTGTGTGTGCGAGAGAGCGTGTGTGCGAGAGAGCGTGTGTGCGAGAGAGAGAGTGTGCGAGAGAGAGAGTGTGCGAGAGAGAGAGTGTGCGAGAGAGAGTGTGCGAGAGAGAGAGTGTGCGAGAGAGAGAGTGTGCGAGAGAGAGAGTGTGCGAGAGAGAGAGTGTGCAAGAGAGTGTGCGAGAGAGAGAGTGTGCGAGAGAGAGAGTGTGCGAGAGAGAGAGTGTGCGAGAGAGAGAGTGTGCGAGAGAGAGAGTGTGCGTGCGAGAGAGTGTGCGTGCGAGAGAGTGTGCGTGCGAGAGAGTGTGCGTGCGAGAGAGTGTGCGTGCGAGAGAGTGTGCGTGCGAGAGAGTGTGCGTGCGAGAGAGTGTGCGTGCGAGAGAGTGTGCGTGCGAGAGAGTGTGCGTGCGAGAGAGTGTGCGTGCGAGAGAGTGTGCGTGCGAGAGAGTGTGCGTGCGAGAGAGTGTGCGTGCGAGAGAGAGAGCGTGTGCGAGAGAGTGTGTGTGTGCGAGAGAGTGTGTGTGTGCGAGAGAGTGAGTGTGTGTGTGAGAGAGTGTGCGAGAGAGAGAGGGGGACACACTCTCTCTCACACACACTCTCTCTCTGGGGACAGTGGAGAGGGAGCTTTACTCTGTATTGAACTCTGTGCTGTGTCTGTCCTGGGAGTGTTTGATGGGAACAGTGTAGAGAGAGCTTTACTCTGTATCGAACTCTGTGCTGTACCTGTACCTTTCCTGGGAGTGTTTGATGGGAACAGTGTCGAGGGAGCTTTACTTTGCATCTAATCCCGTGATTCAGTTACTGATAGACTGTAGAGGAAGATCAGGTCACACACACACTCTCCTTACACACTCTCAGACACACACACACACACACACGTGCTCTCTCTGTCTCTCACACACACATACACTATCTCTTACGCACTCTCTCACTCACACACATGCTCTTTCTCTCTGTCACACACACGCTTTCTCTCTCTCACACGCTTTCTCTCTCACACACTTTCTCTCTCACACATTCTCTCACACACACTTTCACGCTCACACACTCTCACCCATGCATTCTCTCTCACTGACACACTCTCACACACATGCACTCAGTCTCGCACATACATACACTCTCTCTGTCAAACATACGCTCTCTCTCAAACATATACTCTCTCTCTCACACACGCACTCTCTCTCACACACGCACTCTCTCTCACACACGCACTCTCTCTCACACACGCACTCTCTCTCACACACGCACTCTCTCTCACACACGCACTCTCTCTCACACACGCACTCTCTCTCACACACGCACTCTCTCTCACGCACGCACTCTCTCTCACGCACACACTCTCTCTCACGCACACTCTCTCTCACGCACACACTCTCTCTCTCACACACTCTCTCTCTCACACACACACTCTCTCTCTCACGCACTCTCTCTCTCGCACACACTCTCTCTCTCGCACACACTCTCTCTCTCGCACACACTCTCTCTCTCGCACACACTCTCTCTCTCGCACACACTCTCTCTCTCGCACACACTCTCTCTCTCGCACACACTCTCTCTCTCGCACACACTCTCTCTCTCGCACACACTCTCTCTCGCACACACTCTCTCTCTCGCACACACTCTCTCTCTCGCACACACTCTCTCTCTCGCACACACTCTCTCTCTCGCACACTCTCTCTCGCACACACACTCTCTCTCGCACACACACTCTCTCTCACACACTTTCTCTCTCACACATTCTCTCACACACACTTTCACGCTCACACACTCTCAACCATGCATTCTCTCTCACTGACACACTCTCACACACATGCACTCAGTCTCTCACACACACACACAGATACACTCACTCTCTCACACACATACACTCTCTCTGTCAAACATACGCTCTCTCTCAAACATATACTCTCTCTCTCACACACGCACTCTCTCTCACGCACACACTCTCTCTCACGCACACTGTCTCTCACGCAAATACTCTCTCTCACACACACTCTCTCTCACACACACACTCTCTCTCTCGCACACACTCTCTCTCTTGCACACACTCTCTCTCTCGCACACACTCTCTCTCTCGCACACACTCTCTCGCACACACTCTCTCTCTCTCGCACACACTCTCTCTCTCGCACACACTCTCTCTCGCACACACTCTCTCTCGCACACACTCTCTCTCGCACACACTCTCTCTCGCACACACTCTCTTTCTCACAGACACACTCTTTCTCACACACACTCTCTCTCTCGCACACACTCTCTCTCGCACACACTCTCTCTCGCACACACTCTCTCTCGCACACACTCTCTCTCGCACACACTCTCTCTCGCACACACTCTCTCTCGCACACACTCTCTCTCGCACACACTCTCTCTCGCACACACTCTCTCTCGCACACACTCTCTCTCGCACACACTCTCTCTCGCACACACTCTCTCTCGCACACACTCTCTCTCGCACACACTCTCTCTCGCACACACTCTCTCTCGCACACACTGTCTCTCACACACACTCTCTCACACACACTTTGTCACACACTCTCTCTCGCACACACACTCTCTCACACACACACTCTCTCTCTCACACACTCGTTCTCTCACACACACACACACACACACACACACACACACACACACACACACACACACACACAATGATGGGCAAAATGTAGAGGAAGATTTGAGCTGTATCTAACCCCGTGCTGTACCTGTCCTGGGTCTGTTTGATGTGCACAATGTGGGGGCAGCTTTTCCTTTAATCTAGCACCATGCTGTATCTGTCATTGGATTATTTGATGGGGACAGTGTATAGGGAGCTTCAGTCTGTATCTCACCCCGTGCTGTACCTGTCCTGGGAGTGTTTGATGGGGACAGTGTCGAGGGAGCTTCAGTCTGTATCTAAACCCGTGCTGTACATGTCCTGGGAGTGTTTGATGTTGATAGTGTAGAGGGAGCTTCACTCTGCATCTAACCCTGTGCTGTTCATGTCCTGGGAGTGTTTGATGGGGACAGTGTATAGGGAGCTTCAGTCTGTATCTCACCCAGTGCTGTACCTGTCCTGGGAGTGTTTGATGGGGACAGTGTCGAGGGAGCTTCACTCTGGATCTAAACCCGTGCTGTACATGTCCTGGGAGTGTTTGATGAGGACAGTGTAGAGGGAGCTTTATCTGTATCTAACCCTGTGCTGTACATGTCCTGGGAGTGTTTGATGGGGGACAGTGTAGAGGGAGCTTTATCTGTATCTAACCCTGTGCTGTATATGTCCTGGGAGTGTTTGATGAGGACAGTGAAGTGGGAGCTTTACTCTATATCTAACCCATGCTGTACCTGTCCTGGGAGTGTTTCATGGGGACAGTATCGAGGGAGCTTCACTCTGTATCTGAACCCGTGTGTACCTGTCCTGGGCGAGTTTGTTGGGGACAGTGCAGAGGGAGCTTTACTCTGTATCTAACCCCGTGCTATATTTGTCCTTGGTTTGTTTGATGGGGACAGTGTAGAGGGAGCTTTACTCTATATCTAACTCCGTGCTGTACCTGTCCTGGGAGTGTTTCATGGGGACAGTGTAGAGGGAGCTTTATTCTGTATCTAACCCCGTGCTGTACCTGTCCTGGGAGTGTTTGATGGGGACAGTGCAGAGGGAGCTTTACTCTGTATCGAACTCTGTGCTGTGTCTGTCCTGGGAGTGTTTGATGGGAACAGTGTTTGAATGTACAAACCTGTACAGCACAATCCCATCCTGTTTCAGTCCCAGTCTGCCTCTGTATCTGTATCTCCCTCTGAAATTAGCTTGCCCTTTTCCTGAATAAGACTGACTGCACTCTCTCTCTCTCTCTCTCACACACACACACTCTCTCTCTCTCTCTCTCTCTCACACACACACACACTCTCTCTCACACACACTCACTCTCTC
Organism: Mustelus asterias; assembly: GCF_964213995.1. Classification (NCBI taxonomy): domain Eukaryota; kingdom Metazoa; phylum Chordata; class Chondrichthyes; order Carcharhiniformes; family Triakidae; genus Mustelus; species Mustelus asterias. The sequence continues at coordinate 41,781 of NW_027591460.1, read as the reverse complement.
TCACTCACACACACACTCTCACACACACTCTCTCTCTCTCACACACACACACAGACACTCTCTCTCTCACACACACACTCTCTCTCTCACACACACTCTCACACACACTCACACACACACTCTCTCTCTCACACACACTCTCACACACACACTCACTCTCTCACACACACACACACTCTCACACACACTCTCTCAGACACAGACACTCCCTCTCTCTCTCACACACGCACCCTCTCTCTCACACACACACTATCTCTCTTTCACACACACGGTCTCTCTCTCTCTCACACACACACTCCCTCACACACACTCTCTCTCTCACACACACTCTCTCTCTCACACACACTCTCTCTCTCACACACACTCTCTCTCTCGCACACACTCTCTCTCTCGCACACACTCTCTCTCTCGCACACACTCTCTCTCTCGCACACACTCTCTCTCTCGCACACACTCTCTCTCTCGCACACACTCTCTCTTTCGCACACACTCTCTCTCTCGCACACACTCTCTCTCTCGCACACACTCTCTCTCTCGCACACACTCTCTCTCTCGCACACACTCTCTCTCTCGCACACACTCTCTCTCTCGCACACACTCTCTCTCTCGCACACACTCTCTCTCTCGCACACACTCTCTCTCTCGCACACACTCTCTCTCTCGCACACACACTCTCTCTCGCACACACTCTCTCTCTCGCACACACTCTCTCTCTCGCACACACTCTCTCTCTCGCACACACTCTCTCTCTCGCACACTCTCTCTCGCACACACTCTCTCTCTCGCACACACTCTCTCTCTCGCACACACTCTCTCTCTCGCACACACTCTCTCTCTCGCACACACTCTCTCTCTCGCACACACTCTCTCTCTCGCACACACTCTCTCTCTCGCACACACTCTCTCTCTCGCACACACTTTCACGCTCACACACTCTCAACCATGCATTCACTCTCACTGACACACTCTCACACACATGCACTCAGTCTCTCACACACACACACAGATACACTCACTCTCTCACACACATACACTCTCTCTGTCAAACATACGCTCTCTCTCAAACATATACTCTCTCACACACGCACTCTCTCTCACGCACACACTCTCTCTCACGCACACTGTCTCTCACGCACATACTCTCTCACACACACTCTCTCTCTCGCACACACTCTCTCTCTCGCACACACTCTCTCTCTCGCACACACTCTCTCTCTCGCACACACTCTCTCTCTCGCACACACTCTCTCTCTCGCACACACTCTCTCTCTCGCACACACTCTCTCTCTCGCACACACTCTCTCTCTCGCACACACTCTCTCTCTCGCACACACTCTCTCTCTCGCACACACTCTCTCTCGCACACACTCTCTCTCGCACACACTCTCTCTCTCGCACACACTCTCTCTCTCGCACACACTCTCTCTCGCACACACTCTCTCTCTCTCGCACACACTCTCTCTCTCTCGCACACACTCTCTCTCTCTCGCACACACTCTCTCTCTCTCGCACACACTCTCTCTCTCTCGCACACACTCTCTCTCTCTCGCACACACTCTCTCTCTCTCGCACACACTCTCTCTCTCTCGCACACACTCTCTCTCTCTCGCACACACTCTCTCTCTCTCGCACACACTCTCTCTCTCTCGCACACACTCTCTCTCTCTCGCACACACTCTCTCTCTCTCGCACACACTCTCTCTCACACACACTCTCTCTCACACACACTTTGTCACACACTCTCTCTCGCACACACACTCTCTCACACACACACTCTCTCT